>NC_067245.2:199926189-200229219 GCF_019359855.2 Lolium perenne | reverse complement strand
ATAACCAAATGGACGGCATGCTTCAAGCATTATCTTCTTGATATGCTCCTCTTGAACTTTCCCTTATCAACCTTTATGACGATCACCACTTGATGTCATCCTGTCGTGTGCTATAAGAGATCTTTCTTTTGATGCATGCCCATGGAAAGATACCTAACCCACATAGACAACACAAATACACATATATGATGAGTTATTTGACAAAGAATAATAGACAAGGCTTACCATACCACAAGATCAAATGATCCAATGTGGTACATTCTTTATGCTTCATGTGTTGACCAACTTGAATCCAATCTTTGCTCTTAGCTTTGGTGAAACTTGTATCTATTCATGCTCTATCATAATACCTTGATCATTCATTTATTAACAAATAATCTATAGCATGGATAAGTCAGGATTGTCACTAATTAAGAAAAACACGCATAGGGGCAAAGTACCCTTACACATGGCCGCTTATTTTTCGCTGACGTTGAAGATGTGACTCATTTGTCTCACGGTCTTCTCCCTTATTCTCTCATTCCCCAAATCGCTCGATGAGCTTCGGTTGCTCGTCCCTCTCCTTGAATATAGATCACTATCGCCCTTCCCAGATCGAGCTCATAGTTGTTGTCCCCGCCTTGACGCCATGGGAAGTGGCTCTCCCACGGAGGATCAAGGTCTCAAGTTTGGCTCCTCGTCCCCAAATCTAAGCTCCCAGATCGAAGATCACCAAAACAAGCTTGCCGTCTTAGTCCCCGCCTCACCGCCATGGGTAGTCAGTCTACTGCAGAGGAGTAAGGACTAACTGGAGATTCAGATCGACGATCGCCTAAGGGCAGGTGAGTTATGTCTCGCACACTAGGCATGGTAGCTCTAGCAGAGGAGATTCGCGACCACGGTCTCATGGCATACGTGTAGGGAAAATGGCCCGATGTGTCGCCTA
Organism: Lolium perenne; assembly: GCF_019359855.2. Taxonomy (NCBI): domain Eukaryota; kingdom Viridiplantae; phylum Streptophyta; class Magnoliopsida; order Poales; family Poaceae; genus Lolium; species Lolium perenne. The sequence goes on along the minus strand of NC_067245.2, from coordinate 200,228,294 downwards.
CGGGCTTGGTGGCGGCCATAAGGGTTGAGTTTTGTATTCGCCGACAAGCACTGAATGTTGAAGTTGGCCCGCTGCTAGCGGACTTCCTTGTCGGAATCATCTCCAGATTCGGTTGTGAGCGCGTTCTACACACTTCTCTTGTCTTTGAGTGTCGCGGTAAGAAAATGAGCTTCCTATGTTGGCACAGTGATGCATGTAAAATGCATACATGAACTTTATAGTTTATTGTGTCAAAATCATTTTTATTATGAAACTTTATCATATTTATTGGTACTAACCTATTAAAAATTGCAAAAGTGCACAAGTTTTTATTTTATACTTTGTTGTGTAGGAAATATGCAAATGTAGAAGAAAAATGGATCATTATGGTGAAATCTAGAGTTTCCCGGAATATGTCTCTACTGAACTTTTTTTGAAGATCACCACAGTAGGCCCCGAAGACAGCATCAAATGAAAAAGTGTCAATTTACAAAGTTGTGGGGAATTTTATGCACCTCGTTTAGACATAAAATTCGCTCCAATCGAACTCAGAATGCTCCCTGGGCGGCCATATTGTTGCGGAGGATAGAAGCAGTTTCAGGATTCCAAAAATTGGTGACGTGATTGACATAAACTCTTTCCATAGTTGATGGATTCGACCAATACACGAATTTATGGGCTCATAGAAGACTGAGGGGAGTTCTAGGAAGGTTTTAGAGGTGTCCAATAGCCTTGGATCAAAGGGACATCCATCCTATTGCCAAGATTGCATCTCCACCTCTACATATTGAGGGGAAACCCTACTTTTGGAGGAGGCCAATCATTATCACAAATTTACTCCCCCTTGGAAACCACCAAGCACTACTAGGAAAAGGCCTAGCCACAAGAATGGTGTCAGTGGTGCACCCCTTTACCGGTGCCCCGCTGCTATATAGCAGTGGCACACCAAAAAGTGGTGCTCCACTAGTAGGTTATTACCAATGGAGCACTAGTATAGTGATAGGCCACTACTATTTTTTTAGCTAAATTACATATGGGTTTGGGGTTACCAGTGGTGCACCACATATAGATGCGCCATTGCTATTCGAATAGCAATGGCGCACCTATATGTGGTGCGCCACTGTGTTGCAGATAGTGTAAGGGTATATTGCCCCTATGTGTGGTTTTCGTAATTAATGACAACCCCCTATGGACTAATATTTTCATTGAGTTTATATGAAGGAGTATTCCATATGTACTACTTGTATTCCATGTGTTGGATTCAAGTAAGGATGCCATGAAGATAAAGATATAACTTGTGTATTGGCATCAAGATCATCGATTTGAAGATATATATGTGATATGATCAAGAAGAAGAAATGAAGATGGAGTTCTTATGTGGAACTCAATATTAGCCATGCTCTACCTTATGTGATAAGCAATGGATGATCAAGATCTTGAGTGCTTGATTCCAAGTGAAGAATTCAAGTTATGGATCTAAGTCGGTTTCATGATAGTCTCATAAGTTGAGTTATGGTTGACTAAGATTTAGAGCATGCAAACAAATGAAGAATTTTTTATACACCTCAAGATAGTATGATAGAGCATGAGAAGATACAAGGTTGACCAATACAAAGAGTGAAGAATAGATTCAAGTTTGGTCAACACATGAAGCATGAAGAATGTGCCACGTGAAGTCACGTGGTATGGTAAGCCTTGTCAATTATGCTTCATGAACTAACCCATCATATGTGTGCCCTTGTGTTGTCTATGTGGGTTAGGTATCTTTCCATGGGCATGCATCAAAAGTTAGATCTCATATAGTCCATGAGAGGATGACGTCAAGTGGTGATCGTCATCAAGGTTGAGTTGGGCAAGTTCAAGTTGAGAATCTCAAGAGGATCATATGCTTGAAGCTTGCCGTCCATTTGGTGATAATGGGCATGTGAAGACGTGAATCAATGGAGCTTCCCCCATCATGGTGTATGAAGGATCATTTGTGAGTCTTCACGAAGCAACAATGATCAAGTGAGGCATTCCGGCTTGAGTGGAGCTTGAAGAGTTATCATCAAGATCAAGCGGGATGCGCAAGGCAAAGGTATGGCCTTGATAGGTTTTCCTTTTACCGGTCTCAAGGTGGTTGATGGGAGACCGGATTATAGGATAGATAGTCGCACTATCAAGAGGGGCTTTTGGTTGGGTAACTTGATAATCGTCTTAGGGAGCTCAATTCTTTGCATACTTTGCATATCCCTATTGCTTCTTGGTGTTTCTCTGTGAGAGGTTCTTGAGCTTGTTGCTAGCTTTACAACAAGCCCAAGTTCATCAAAAACGTAATCCGCATGCATCTTCTATTGCGTTTTCAAGTTTGGACGTCTTCACCGTTTCTTGATGGTGGGAGTCTCCCTCTCTAAAAACATCTAAAAATATCCTGTGAGGAGTCTCCAGCCGTTTTTGTTGGGGTTCTATTCGTTGTTATCTTTCCAACAAAATTGGTTTCATGTCAATCAAGGTCCGGACACAAAAGTTATCACAGTTTTTGTATAACATGTTTTCTTATTGGCCCGGTTTCTCGCCCGGCGTGACCGGCCATCCCACCGGATGGCCCGGTTCCAACCGGCTCCTGAGCTGGTGCTAGCCGGGGGATGTTCTATATGTCACAGAGACCTCCCGGTCATGGCCCGGTCGTGGGCCCGGTTTGGACCGGCCTGTTCCGTTCAGGAGCCCAGTCGGACCGGGTTGTGGGCCGGGCGCCCCGGCGCCAACCGGCTCCTGAGCTGGTGCCAGCCGGGGGTATTACTGCACGCCATATCTTGCCCCAGTCAAGGCCCGGTCCCAGCTCCGGTTTGGACCGGAAGGCCCGGTCCATGGCCCGGTCTAACCGGCTCCTGGACCGGACGGCCCGGCCCCAGGCCCGGTTGACCGGCCTCCTCGACTGTGCTGAGCTGAAACACATCCAACGGTTATATTTCTCCCTAGACTATAAATAGGCCTTCTTCCACCTTGGGCTGGATAAGTTCTTCCACTCTCTCTCCTCCATTGTTGATTTTGAATAACTTGCCTTCTCTCTTTATTGCCCCCATGATTCTTGCTCATTCTTGAGGGATCTAAGAGAGGAGATCTAGATCTACAATCCCCACCAATCCATCTCTCCTCTAAGTGAGGGGAACTCTTTAGATCTAGATCTTGGAGTTATTTGTTGGTTTCCTCTTTGTTCTTCCTCTCTAATCTCATCTTAGCATGTGTTGCTTTGGTGGGATTTGAGTGAAGGATTTGAACACCTCTAGTGTTCTTGCTTTGCATCATTGCATAGTGTTGAGCTCTCCACCATGATTAGTTCGAGTGAGAGACCGTGAGCTTGTTACTCTTGGAGGGAGACCTCCTAGTTGGCTTGGCGGTTGGTGCTCCGGTGATCTCTTCAAGGAAGATTGTGAAGAGGCCCGGGCTTCTCCTTCGTGGAGCTTGTGAAGTGGTTGTGGAGCTTGCCATCTCCGGAGTGGAGGAAAAGCTAACAATAAGGAAAGGGCCATTATCCTTCGTGGGTTTGGCTCAGAGAATAGGGTGAGCCTTCGTGCCGTTGGGGAATCCTTTGTGGGACCTGCACTCCTCCAAACATGACGTACCTTCTTGCAAAGGAAGGGAACACGGGAATACATTCTCGTCTCCGCGTGCCTCGGTTATTTCTATACCTGAGCTTCCTTTTCTTGTGATAGCCATCGTGCTTGAAGTTCATATATCTTGCTATCACTTGTGCTACATATATCTTGTGCCTATCTTGCTTAGCTCTAGTTGTTGTTGTTGCACTTAGTTGAGCCTAGCATATTTAGGAGTTGTGCTTGTAGAATAAACATAGTTTAATTCCGCATTATTACAAGCCAAACCCGTAAGAGTTTTTAAACGCCTATTCACCCCCTCTAGGCGACATCTCGTCCTTTCAGATAGCAATGGCGCACTAAATGTGGTGCGCCACCGGCCACCGCACATGCGTACACGTTCCCACCTCACACGCGTCCCCTTCACGCACATACAGGTCCCCACCCACCACCCACACACATGCTAACCCACTCACATGCTCAGCCTCGCCGCACATGCCGCACTCAATCTTTTCCCCTCTCTCCCAAACTCTGCAGCAGAGGAAAGAACGCACTCAATCTCTTCCTCTCTCTCCCACTGGACTCTTGCTCTGGCCACCAACACCACCCCTCCCCTCCCTCCTGCTCCGGTGACTAGCACCACCACCACCCCTCCCCTCATCTCCTTGCCCACCCGACCTCCACCGCCAGGGCAGCCCCGCGGACACCGCGCGCGTCGTCGAGGCGTTCGGCTCCGCGGCCACCGCCATCACATACAACGCCCTGGCCGACGGGTACTATCGCGCGGAGAGGCTCGACGAGGCGCGCCACGTCGTGGACAGCATGGCGGCATCAATCGTCCACCACCCTAGTGGAAGCGAGCATGCGAGCTTGACAAGGCACCGTGTGTGGTGCTATCGACGGATGCGCACTCCAGTGAGCAAGCCAGCCACGCCACCACCGCAGTGACATCGCGTGGGCTGGGGCATCCTGCATGCGAGCTAAGGCGACTCTGGTGGTTGGCGCCTCTGAGATGACGAATATGCCACCTCCCGCGCATCCTCGTCACCGCGCTTCGCCGCGTCTACGGCCACGAGCTCCTCCACAAGAAGGACGAGTTGCTCCATGTGCAGGACCTCTCTCGCCACAGCCGCCACGGTCAAGTCTCCATCTCCATTGCTAGTGGTACTACCGCATCTCTCTGTCTCCACTCGTGGAGGTCGGCAGAGGATTCGAGGCTATGACAGTAGTTCCTCCGGCACGGTGCGCCGACTAGGCCGTCCTGTGCGACCGCTACATCCACGCTGCCAACTTCCTCACCGGGAAGCATGGCCACCGCCGTCGAGTCCGACGGAGGAGCTGAGAGGTTTTGATTGCATTTTTTTATTTTCTTTTAGGGTGTTGACTGCGAAGATTAGAAACTTTGGTTGTAAATAATTTAATTTGTAATAAAATAAAAGTGGTCTTTTGTAAACCGGTCAACTCAGATGCACCACCCATCGTTCAGTGCCTGCCACACCCAGGCCCGTGGGACCTTTTTTATTTTATATTTTATTCAACAACGATGGCGCACCCTTCATGTTTGTAGTGGTGAACCCTATTTTTTTTTTTCAATGGCGCACTCTTCATGTCTGAAGTGGCTCACCCTGTATAGCTTACCAATGGCACACCTACTAGTGCGCCACTGGTATGTACCCTTACTAGTGGTGCACCACTACTGCGCCACTGCTAATAGTTAGCAATGGCGTGATAGTAGTGGCGCACCTCGGTGCGCCACTGATAGCTAAAACCAGTGCGCCACTAATAAGCCTTTTCCTAGTAGTGAGGGGGGGGGGAGAATATCCTCAAGACCATCACAAATGTCCAAGGAAGGAGGGCCAAGGGGCCGCTGCCCTGATGTCTACGCCCCCTCCTTTTCCTGTAGACAGTGTTGGGCCTCCAAGAGCAGAGGTTTGTAGAACAGCAGCAAGTTTTCCCTTAAGTGGATCACCCAAGGTTTATCGAACTCAGGGAGGAAGAGGTCAAAGATATCCCTCTCATGCAACCCTGCAACCACAAAGCAAGAAGTCTCTTGTGTCCCCAACACACCTAATAGGTGCACTAGTTCGGCGAAGAGATAGTGAAATACAGGTGGTATGAATATATATGAGCAGTGGCAACGGCACCAGAAAAGTGCTTTGCCCAGGATAGTAAACAAGCAGTAGTAACGCAGCAGTGGTAACGCAGTAAAATAGTAAACAAGCAGCAGTAGCAGTATTTAGGGCCAAGGCCTAGGGATTACACTTTCACTAGTGGACACTCTCAACATTGATCATATAACAGAATAGATAAATGCATACTCTACACTCTCTTGTTGGATGATTAACACATTGCGTAGGATTACACGAACCCTCAATGCCGGAGTTAACAAGCTCCACAATTCAATGTTCATATTTAAATAACCTTAGAGTGTAAGATAGATCAACACAACTAAACCAAGTACTAACGTAGCATGCACACTGTCACCTTCATGCTAAGAAAGGAGGCATAGATCACATCAATACTATCATAGCAATAGTTAACTTCATAATCTACAAGAGATCATAATCATAGCCTACGCCAAGTACTAACACGGATGCACACACTGTCACCATTACACCGTGCAGGAGGAATAAAACTACTTTAATAACATCACTAGAGTAGCACATAGATAAATTGTGATACAAAACATATTGCAATCATAAAGAGATATAAATAAGCACTTCACTATGCCATTCATAACAGTGAATAAGTATTCTGTGAAATATAGCCTAAGAGACCCACACGGTGCACACACTGTCACCTTTACACACGTGGGACAAGGAGTCTCCGGAGATCACATAAGTAAAATTCACTTGACTAGCATAACGACATCTAGATTACAAGCATCATCATATGAATCTCAATCATGTAAGGCAGCTCATGAGATTATTGTATTGAAGTACATAGGAGAGAGATGAACCACATAGCTACCGGTACAGCCCCGAGCCTCGATGGAGAACTACTCCCTCCTCATGGGAGACAGCAGAGGTGATGAAGATGGCGGTGGTGTCGATGGAGGAGCCTTCCGGGGGCACTTCCCCGTCCCGGCGGCGTGCCGGAACAGAGACTCCTGTCCCCCAGATCTTGGCTTCGCGATGGAGGCGGCTCTGGAAGGTTTCTCGTACCGTGGCTTTTCCGTATCGAGGTTTTAGGTCCAGGGGCTTTATATAGGCGAAGAGGCGGCATCAGGAGGTCGAAGGGGCGACCACACTATAGGGGGGCGCGGGCCCCCCCTTGGCCGCGCCGGCCTAGGGTTTGGTGGGCCTGTGCCCCCTCTCTGGCGGCTCTCGTGTGTTCTGGATGCTTCCGGGCAAAATAGGAACCTGGGCGTTGATTTCGTCCGATTCCGAGAATATTTCTTTACTAGGATTTCTGAAACCAAAAACAGCAGAAAACAGCAACTGGCCCTTCGGCATCTCGTCAATAGGTTAGTTCCGGAAAATGCATAATAATGACATAAAGTATGCATAAAACATGTAGATATCATCTATAATGTGGCATGGAACATAAGAAATTATCGATACGTCGGAGACGTATCAGCATCCCCAAGCTTAGTTTCTGCTCGTCCCGAGCAGGTAAACGATAACAAAGATAATTTCTGGAGTGACATGCCATCATAAACTTGATCATAATATTGTAAACACATGTAATGAATGCAGCAATCCAAAACAATGGTAATGACATGAGTAAACAACTGAATCATAAAGCAAAGACTTTTCATGAATAGTACTTTCAAGACAAGCATCAATAAGTCTTGCATAAGAGTTAACTCATAAAGCAATAAATTCATAGTAAAGGCATTGAAGCAACACAATGGAAGATTAAGTTTCAGCGGTTGCTTTCAACTTGTAACATGTATATCTCATGGATAGTTGTCAATGCAAAGCAATATAACAAATGCAATATGCAAGTATGTAGGAATCAATGCACAGTTCACACAAATGTTTGCTTCTCGAGGTGGAGAGAAATAGGTGAACTGACTCAACAATAAAAGTAACAGAATGGTCCTTCAAAGAGGAAAGCATCGATTGCTATATTTGTGCTAGAGCTTTGATTTTGAAAACAAGAAACAATTTTGTCAACGGTAGTAATAAAGCATATGTATCATGTAAATTATATCTTACAAGTTGCAAGCCTCATGCATAGTATACTAATAGTGCCCGCACCTTGTCCTAATTAGCTTGGACTACCGGATCATCGCAATACACATGTTTTAACCAAGTGTCACAATGGGGTACCTCCATGCCGCCTGTACAAAGGTCTAAGGAGAAAGCTCGCATTTTGGATTTCTCGCTTTTGATTATTCTCAACTTAGACATCCATACCGGGACAACATGGACAACAGATAATGGACTCCTCTTTAATGCATAAGCATGTGGCAACAATTATTATTCTCATATGAGATTGAGGATATATGTCCAAAACTGAAACTTCCACCATGAATCATGGCTTTAGTTAGCGGCCCAATGTTCTTCTCTAACAATATGCATGCTCTAACCATAAGGTGGTAGATCGCTCTTACTTCAGACAAGACGAACATGCATAGCAACTCACATGAAATTCAACAAAAGGTAGTTGATGGCGTCCCCAGGAACATGGTTATCGCACAACGAGCAACTTAATAAGAGATAAAGTGCATAAGTACATATTCAATACCACAATAGTTTTTAGGCTGTTTGTCCCATGAGCTATATATTGTAAAGGTGAAGAATGGAAATTTAAAGGTAGCACTGAAGCAATTTACTTTGGAATGGCGGAGAAATACCATGTAGTAGGTAGGTATGGTGGACACAAATGGCATAGTGGTTGGCTCAAGGATTTTGGATGCATGAGAAGTATTCCCTCTCGATACAAGGTTTAGGCTAGCGAGGTTATTTGAAACAAACACAAGGATGAAGCGGTGCAGCAAAACTCACATAAAAGACACATTGTAAACATTATAACACTCTACACCGTCTTCCTTGTTGTTCAAAACTCAATACTAGAAATTATCCAGACTTTAGAGAGACCAAATATGCAAACCAAATTTTAGCATGCTCTATGTATTTCTTCATTAATGGGTGCAAAGTGTATGATGCAAGAGCTTAATCATGAACACAACAATTGCCAAGTATCACATTATCCAAGACATTTTACAAATTACTACATGTAGTATTTCCCGATTCCAACCATATAACAATTTAACGAAGAAGAAACTTCGCCATGAATACTAAAAGCTAAGAACACATGTGTTCATATGAACCAGCGGAGCGTGTCTCTCTCCCACACAAGCATTTATTCAAATAAAAACAAAAAACAAAAACAAACCGACGCTCCAAGTAAAGTACATAAGATGTGATGGAATAAAAATATAGTTTCAAGAGAAGGAACCTGATAATTTGTCGATGAAGAAGGGGATGCCTTGGGCATCCCCAAGCTTAGACGCTTGAGTCTTCTTGATATATGCAGGGGTGAACCACCGGGGCATCCCCAAGCTTAGAGCTTTCACTCTCCTTGATCATAATATATCATCCTCCTCTCTTGACCCTTGAAAACTTCCTCCACACCAAACTCGAAACAAACTCATTAGAGGGTTAGTGCATAATCAAAAACTCACATGTTCAGAGGTGACACAATCATTCTTAACACTTCTGGACATTGCCCAAAGCTACTGGAAGTTAATGGAACAAAGAAATCCATCCCACATAGCAAAAGAGGCAATGCGAAATAAAAGGCAGAATCTGTCAAAACAGAACAGTCCGTAAAGACGAATTTTAAAAGGGCACCAGACTTGCTCAAATAAAAATGCCCAAATTGAATGAAAGTTGCGTACATATCTGAGGATCACTCACGTAAATTGGCATAATTTTCTGAGTTACCTACAGAGAATTTTGCCCAGATTCGTGACAGCAAAGAAATCTGTTTCTGCGCAGTAATCCAAATCTAGTATGAACTTTACTATCAAAGACTTTACTTGGCACAACAAAACACAAAATTAAGATAAGGAGAGGTTGCTACAGTAGTAAACAACTTCCAAGACACAAATATAAAACAAAGTACTGTAGCAAAATAACACATGGGTTATCTCCCAAGAAGTTCTTTCTTTATAGCCGTTAAGATGGGCTTAGCAGTTTTAATGATGCACTCGCAAGAAATAGTATTTGAAGCAAAAGAGAGCATCAAGAGGCAAATTCAAAACACATTTAAGCCTAACATGCTTTCTATGCATAGGAATCTTGTAAATAAACAAGTTCATGAAGAGCAAAGTAACAAGCATAGGAAGATAGAACAAGTGTAGCTTCAAAAATTTCAGCACATAGAGAGGTGTTTTAGTAACATGAAAATTTCTACAACCATATTTTCCTCTCTCATAATAACTTTCAGTAGCATCATGAGCAAACTCAACAATATAACTATCACATAAAGCATTCTTATCATGAGTCTCATGTATAAAATTATTACTGCTCCCAACATAAGCATAATCAATTTTATTGGTTGTAGTGGGAGCAAATTCAACAAAGTAGCTATCATCAAATATAGGAGGCATATTGTAATCATAATCAAATTTATCCTCCATAATAGGTGGTACCAAAAGACTACTATCATTATAATCATCATAAATAGGAGGCAAAGTATCATCAAAGAAAATTTTCTCCTCAATGCTTGGTGGACTAAAAAGATCATGCTCATCAAAACCAGCTTCCCCAAGCATAGAATTTTCCATAGCATTAGCAACAATAGTGTTCAAAGCATTCATATTAATAACATTCCCATTAGCATGCATATAAAGTTCCATGGGTTTTTTAATTCTCTCTTCAAACACATCATGTCCTAATTCAAGATAAAGTTCATAAAGATCTCTCATATTTTTGTTGTTTTCCATTATGCCTAACTAGTGTTAACAAGAAACAAAAAGATGCAATTGCAGGATCTAAAGGAAATAGCTTCGAGCACTTACAAGGGCGCCGGAAAATAGCTTAGTAGCCGAGATCCGGAGTGTGAGTACCTTTTACCTTTCCTCCCCGGCAACGGCGCCAGAAAATAGCTTGATGTCTACGCCCCCTCCTTTTCCTGTAGACAGTGTTGGGCCTCCAAGAGCAGAGGTTTGTAGAACAGCAGCAAGTTTTCCCTTAAGTGGATCACCCAAGGTTTATCGAACTCAGGGAGGAAGAGGTCAAAGATATCCCTCTCATGCAACCCTGCAACCACAAAGCAAGAAGTCTCTTGTGTCCCCAACACACCTAATAGGTGCACTAGTTCGGCGAAGAGATAGTGAAATACAGGTGGTATGAATATATATGAGCAGTGGCAACGGCACCAGAAAAGTGCTTTGCCCAGGATAGTAAACAAGCAGTAGTAACGCAGCAGTGGTAACGCAGTAAAATAGTAAACAAGCAGCAGTAGCAGTATTTAGGGCCAAGGCCTAGGGATTACACTTTCACTAGTGGACACTCTCAACATTGATCATATAACAGAATAGATAAATGCATACTCTACACTCTCTTGTTGGATGATTAACACATTGCGTAGGATTACACGAACCCTCAATGCCGGAGTTAACAAGCTCCACAATTCAATGTTCATATTTAAATAACCTTAGAGTGTAAGATAGATCAACACAACTAAACCAAGTACTAACGTAGCATGCACACTGTCACCTTCATGCTAAGAAAGGAGGCATAGATCACATCAATACTATCATAGCAATAGTTAACTTCATAATCTACAAGAGATCATAATCATAGCCTACGCCAAGTACTAACACGGATGCACACACTGTCACCATTACACCGTGCAGGAGGAATAAAACTACTTTAATAACATCACTAGAGTAGCACATAGATAAATTGTGATACAAAACATATTGCAATCATAAAGAGATATAAATAAGCACTTCACTATGCCATTCATAACAGTGAATAAGTATTCTGTGAAATATAGCCTAAGAGACCCACACGGTGCACACACTGTCACCTTTACACACGTGGGACAAGGAGTCTCCGGAGATCACATAAGTAAAATTCACTTGACTAGCATAACGACATCTAGATTACAAGCATCATCATATGAATCTCAATCATGTAAGGCAGCTCATGAGATTATTGTATTGAAGTACATAGGAGAGAGATGAACCACATAGCTACCGGTACAGCCCCGAGCCTCGATGGAGAACTACTCCCTCCTCATGGGAGACAGCAGAGGTGATGAACATGGCGGTGGTGTCGATGGAGGAGCCTTCCGGGGGCACTTCCCCGTCCCGGCGGCGTGCCGGAACAGAGACTCCTGTCCCCCAGATCTTGGCTTCGCGATGGCGGCGGCTCTGGAAGGTTTCTCGTACCGTGGCTTTTCCGTATCGAGGTTTTAGGTCCAGGGGCTTTATATAGGCGAAGAGGCGGCGTCAGGAGGTCGAAGGGGCGACCACACTATAGGGGGGCGCGGGCCCCCCCTTGGCCGCGCCGGCCTAGGGTTTGGTGGGCCTGTGCCCCCTCTCTGGCTGCTCTCGTGTGTTCTGGATGCTTCCGGGCAAAATAGGAACCTGGGCGTTGATTTCGTCCGATTCCGAGAATATTTCTTTACTAGGATTTCTGAAACCAAAAACAGCAGAAAACAACAACTGGCCCTTCGGCATCTCGTCAATAGGTTAGTTCCGGAAAATGCATAATAATGACATAAAGTATGCATAAAACATGTAGATATCATCTATAATGTGGCATGGAACATAAGAAATTATCGATACGTCGGAGACGTATCATGCCCCTAGGGCATCCACCCTCCACAAGGGACGCCCCATCACCATCTCCTCCACGGGCTTCTCTTCGTCATCAATGTCTTCATCAACATGTTCATCAACACCTACAACAACATCTTCATCTACCCCTTTGTAATCTATTGGAAAACATGATGTGTATTGCAATCTATAAATTTCCCATGGTATTTTGTACCTCCATGCCTATGTTTGAGTGGTGACTTGTTCTTGGCAATTGTGATATAGTTTGTTGTTGGTTCAATACAATTATATGTTATCTTCTATGATGATCTTGTTGTACTAGCATATGGGTGCATACATATGTTGGGGGATGCACAAGGTTGTCATCGTTGCATGTTGATAGGATGAGGGTAGCCGGAGTTAACAGAAATCAAATCGCAAGTCTTAGAGATACATGTTGTATTAATTCATGGTTAATTAACGGGGTATTATCATGGGGACCTTAGATCTAAATGCGGTGATTGGACTTTATGTCTTAATAATTCCCTTCTTTTCTCTTAATTTTTCATGGGATCAATCACTAGGGGTGTATTTGTTCGTGTATATGGTTGCACCTATTCATGGTTCCTCCTTAGAAGAAACAATAAAAAGACTATCTTTGTGCTTCACTAATTGCGAAAAACCAACCAAATGAAATAGCAAGTTGCCTAAGCACTTTCTCCCTTGAGTTACTCCACTTTACTCCACTTCACCTCACATCCTTTACTTTACTTGCACTAGTTTTACTTCCTACAATTATTTTAAATACTTACAGTTTTCTAGTTCCTAGTAGAAACAACTTCACACACACACTATAGTTTCTAGCTTTGCATAGAAGGCCATATAAGTGGGTTATAGGGCTTTAGAGAATAGATAGTTTACCTTTGGCTCCTCATTCAACACTCAAATACTTACCAAATTGTAGTACGGTGATCCCATGCACTTGGGGGTTATCACATAGCGCCTAGGGGTATGGCTCATTGCAAGAGCTTCCTTTGGGATGCATGGGAACCAGAGGCCACACAGCAGGTTTTCGACAATCTTGACACGGAGATGGTGGAAATTCTACCTCCAAACGATAGATAATCATTTAGGTGAAGACTAGGACAAAACCCGTGCGTTGCTACGGTACCACATTATACTAAATGGACATCCATTCCTAGTTTAAATCCATACACCGATAAATGACTAAAAATGTTGGCACAATTTAAAGTTTGCTCCGAAGTTGTTTGACCCACATAACCAACATCATTTTACCCTTTCATTTGAATCTTTAATTTTTAGCATATTTTTATTTGATCTATCTACTCTTTTGTACTTTTTAAATTTATTTTATAAAATATTTTAGACTTAGTTTTCAATTTTTTAAAGCTGCAAATCATAATTCTAAAAATGAATCTTCATATTCACAAATCACAACTCACCTCGACGAACCCCCAAATTAAATAATCACTTCTATGGATTGTGGTGCACATTAGGCATACAGTGGACAGTGCAGAGGGTGGATGAGGCATAGTTACCTAAAATTAGAATAAATATGTGATATGAATCACTCCATGATTTTGTTTGTAGTAATGCAAAACCAATATTATCCTAGGAAGAATTGTACCATGAGATTTTTGACAATAAAAGAGGACATTGATCCTCCAAATTTATCATAGCATTGCATCCAGTACCTTGTATGCATGAACATCTATCCAACCTGCATACTTAAATAAATTATGTTAATAGGCAATGGACTAATCATTGTACATGTACGTAAGGTGAAATCACGAAATTTCTGGTGTTGTCAACCATGGCTAACAAATGTATTCATCTTTGCCAAAAAATAAAAACTATAATATATTCGTAGAAAGCTAATGCAGTATATTAGGCATTGCCGGATCAGTACAGATTAGCTCTGGCCTACCTTGATAAATAACCTAGTGCTAATTGTCATAGGATGCAGTCCAGTTTCGGTACGAGCCCACACACCCCACCTCGCTGCAATTTCCTCCAGTCTCCGTTGGTGCCATCCCGCCTAGGCCGTAGTCCGCCGCCGCCCTACATCATGGCCTCTTGTCGCCGTCCGTCAACACTGCATCTGGCCACCGTCCTCTGTTGTGCTCCCTGCAAGGCTGCGAAAGGGTCCTTTCCCTCAACACCGCACCTGAACGACGGCGTCCTATCCCGCAACACCGAACATGAACGACGTCCTGCATCTTGCTCCTGCACCACACCTGGCCATCCTCTCGTGTCCTGTCCTATGAGAAGTGGATCGCGATTTGGCGGGAATCGTCTACACGGCCATGTCGTCCAAGAGCAACGGCGCCCCCTCGCTGATGTGGCTCCTGATCCCATCTCCGTGTGGCTTCTTTCCCCTGGTGGTCCGATCCCATCCTTCGGTTTTGCGTGCGGCAGTAGTCCGGCATCTTGCTCAGCATGGTAGCACCGACGGCAGCCTGGCCACAAAATCAATGTGATTATCTTTTTGTGTTCGACCTCGTCGATTTTTCTTATATCCTCTATGGTTCTTTCTTGATCTTACTCCGCCCAGCTGGGTGAGGTCGGACTCACGTCTGTTAGATGTATATATCTGTATATTGTCGTTTCCCCATATGTTAGACGGCTTCCTGCATATTTGCACATGTACATGTCCCTGGTAATACAACAAGTATATTCCCTAACATGGTATCAGAAATTGGTCCTCTAGTTGATCCATGCTTGTTCCCGGCCGTCATTGTCGTTCTCCAAGTCCCGGCCGCTCCTCCGGCCACTACTCCGGCCGGCCGCCGCTCCTCCGGCCCTGCTCCCCACCCCCCGGCCGTCCTCTCCAAGTCCCGGCCGTTGTTCTCCAAGTTCCGCCCGCCCCCGTGCGCAGCTTGCCATCGGCCGTCCGCTCCGCCGCCGACCCTACCACCCTTCTCCGCCGCCCGCTCTCCGCTCCTCCGGCCATCCTCCCGGCCGGACCTCTCTTTCCCCGGCCGGCCTTCTCCGTTTCCACCGCCGTCCCGAAGCAGAGTTTCCATCGGGTTGATCCCGATTTGATCTGGTTCTGAAAAAAAAGACAAAAAAAAAGAAGTGTAGATACATCCTCGTCGTGAGCGGGGGCAGGTCGCCGGAACCGGAACTGCCCAGCGTGATCATCCATATGTTCTATCTCGTCAACTTTGCTTATGTCCGCCACGGTTCTTTCTTGATCTCTCATGGAATTATTTTAATATTAGTATGTAAAACATATCTCAACACAATTTTAGTGTGCAAATACTTTTTAGTAACAATAACTATGCTTAAATGTACACAAACATTAGTTTTTTTTTACAATTTTCATCGTTATTAGGCCAAGACTTGCAACTGGGAACCAAAGCCCAAGCAATATCCGGGCAGCTTACACATGAGCATGACCGTGTTACATAATGATTCTTGACTGTAGAAGAGCGTTGCTTTGTGGATCAAACTTCTTTTGAGTTTTTCTGGATCAAACTTTTCATCTAGAAGAATCCATACATCAGTTAAAAAATGTGACAAACTATTCGATCTTAACAATCTTCACTTCAGCTTGATTAGCCATCCTTGTTTCCACGGGCGTGCCTGACTATTCTTAACAATCTTCACTTCAGCTTGATTAGCCATCCTTGTTTCCACGGGCGTGCCTGACTATTCTTAACAATCTTCACTTCAGCTTGATTAGCCATCCTTGTTTCCACGGGCGTGCCTGATTCGGCCGCTATGTCCCACTGCCACGGTTCCAATCCGCCGCTGCCACCATCTTATTCCAGCCACACCGCTCTGCATCACCTTCTTGAATCTTGGGGTCCGTTCCACTCGCTGTAGAAAGCATACAGGTCATCCCGGACATGCTGCAGCACGCCGCCTTGGACGCCCGCTCTAGTCGCCGCAGTCACCGTGTCACCACGGCTAGCGTACGGAACCAACATCCAATTGGGTAGCGGCCGAGGGAAGCCAGACGCGAAACGCGAGACATCCGACGGTGATGTGGGCACGAACGGTGGCTCCTCGGCAGCGTTGACGGAAGCCCTGAGGAGGGAGACGCAGACATACTCGTCAGGTTTGATGCATCAGGCAGTGCACACGTCGCGAGCACATCAAGGAAGCTTCTGCACCCATCGACCATTAATTGCGCCTGTTCTTCTTGCCTTCGGTGAGTTC
Organism: Lolium perenne; assembly: GCF_019359855.2. NCBI lineage: Eukaryota > Viridiplantae > Streptophyta > Magnoliopsida > Poales > Poaceae > Lolium > Lolium perenne. The sequence continues at coordinate 200,211,830 of NC_067245.2, read as the reverse complement.
AGAAGAGAGGCGCGGGTGTAATTAAGCTGAACTGTCGATCTTGTTGCGGAGGCGATCGGCGGGGGCGTCAGCTTCGGCACAGCAGTTCATCGGCGTCAGCATCGACATCGATTTCAGTAGCAAGGTCCCAAAGATCTACAATACATCTTGGCAGGTTGAGAAACCGCTCCCTCGCTTGTCGGATCGGTGGGCGAGGGTTAGTTTTCACGCGCGATCTTGTCTCGTCGATCTCAAGCGTCTCGTACGTGTATATATGTGGGACGGGAGCGAGCTAGCTCGGAAACGCGGCTGCTACAAAAACCTATACGATATAGAGTTGTATTCTTCGACGGAAGGAAACAAACGATGCCGATCACATTGAACCCAGGTAAAAAAGGAAACCAAAGAAACCACGTGATTCACATACCATCCAAGATAGCGGTGGAGTCGTGGGAACAAAATCGCATCAGATTTGGGTAAGATGGCATAGTCTGGTAGTATATGATTTAGTGGGAGGGCAAAATCGTCTAAAATATGTTGGACCGACAAGAAGCTTTATTTTCTTTATTATTAGGTATAGACGTGGTTGAAACATCCATACAACATTTCAAAGCTATACAAAGTGGAGATTAGCAGTAGAGCATGGTGGCGGCTAACCTAGAAACACGAGGTCATCATCCATGTCGACGAGGTCCTGGAGGCCAGCCTTGGCCTCATCCGCTAAATCGCACGCCATGAGTTGGATGTGGAGAGCAGAAAGCATCCTCACCGCCTTGCTTCTTGGGCTGGCAGGGTCGACATCATAGGGCAGCCACCATATGACGATGGCACAAACATCCGGACGGCCATCTGGGAGCGCACAAGCCGGTGGTTCTAATTTCTCAAGTGTGATGTGCGCAGGCTGGATTTTAGTGCAAATGAAAGTTAGTTTTTTAAAAAAGGAGGTCATGCCACAAACCTATGGATCGATAGATGCATACGACATTCTTTATTATTTTATTCAACATAGGTCTAAAAAGATCATACACCAAAATACTTGAAGGCACCACGCAACACCTACACACTTGGCAATGAGTGAAAATCATGCTAATAGGGCCTTGTGCCCGGAAAATGCGGAAACCCCTCATCAACTAGGAGCTGGGAACATCGCATACCCGAGACACCCTCTAAGAGAAGGAGCACTAATCCGGTCTAGCAGACTCTTAGCGAGTGCCGCATGGAGGTTCTAGAAGTCGTCACATCCATCGAACCACTAAGCAATCTTCAGGTGAATATCTGCATACACTATGTCGTTCCTGCCATCAACGCCACCGCAGTGCCAGATAGTGCAACCTCCCTACGTGTGTCCATCATCACACGCTGGCCATTGATTCCCCTAGGCACCATGCAACCGAGACTCGTTGTAGATAGTAGATGACATGCCGCTCCACCTTGGTATCCACGCGAGAAACATGCAAACACGGACGCCCAATCACCAAGTCATCCACACATCCATCTAGTCGATGAATATCTCCAAAGATGATGCCCCACGGAGGTGAAGATGCAAACATTGCCATCCGAGATCCCCCATAATGCCTCCAACGAGGTCCACAACACCCATGGGCACCGCCGTCAATGGTGGCTTCCCTTGGATCTGAGGTTTCCCCTTGAAACAATGGATCAGGAGATGCCCCACCATCACCTCCAACAAGGAATATGACACCCACGGGCACCTCAATCGATGGTGGCATCCTCACCAGCTTCACCAGCTGGACTGCCATCTCCTCCTAATCGTGGATAGTCGCACCCCACGAGCCAAGAGATCCGCCATTGGGAAGCTGCCAAGAGGCAACACCACCGCTACGAAGATCACTTTGCACCATCGATGAAGACAACCAAAGGTGGAGGACGCCACATCCATGTGTGATCGGCGCCATGGCCACACACATGTCGGCCTGAGGCACGCGCTCAAATTCCACCGCCCGTGGTCATGCCTCTGAGCCACGATAGAGGAACACACACTATCTCCATCATACTCCCGTTGTGGGTTTTGCCCGACTAGAATCCAACGGGGGTGGAGGTGGGGAGGGCAGCGGATAGGGTTAAGAAGAATAGCTTGTGTAAAGACATGGATGAAGAGGTTTCAAACTCATGGAATTTATGGTAGTTGGTGGACCAAAATGCTTCAAAGGGCTAAAGTTCATTGCCAAATTGAATGAACGTGATGTCCCCTAAAGGGTGTCAATAGGCATTTTAAAAATAATTACGGACTAGGCTTATAACAATGTGGAATTAAACTAACATTTATTTTGCGAGCACATAACCTAAAAAGGCTAGCTTCAACTAGGTGCACTTACACCAACTCAAGCAAAGCAAGATAACACAAGATAAACAAAATTTAAGTACTTCAATCACAAATGCTATTACACTAGAATAAACTTGGTGTAAAGATAACCGAGAAACGCAAAGACGAATATGTGTCCCGATATTCCCTTACGCAAAGTAAGCTAATCATCGTGGGACTATTGGAGAGATGCGGATTATCACAAAGGATCAACGAAATTCCATGAAGTCTCACGTTCTTCTACAAGCCCCCTCACAAAGATAAGACTCTTTTGCTTATGGCTAGCTTTTCATCCACTCCAGAGATAGCAAGATCCATGACACGCGTACAGCACGCGACCGTTGGGAACCCCAAGTGGAAGGTGTGATGCGTACATCAGTAAGTTTCCCTCAGTTAGAAACCAAGGTTTATCGAACTAGTAGGAGTCAAGAAGCACGTTGAAGGTTGATGGCGGCGAGATGTAGTGCGGCGCAACACCATGGATTCCGGCGCCAACGTGGAACCTGCACAACACAACCAAAGTACTTTGCCCCAACGAAACAGTGAGGTTGTCAATCTCACCGGCTTGCTGTAACAAAGGATTAGACGTATAGTGTGGATGATGATTGTTTGCAGAAAACAGTAGAACAAGTATTGCAGTAGATTGTATTCGATGTAAAAGAATGGACCGGGGTCCACAGTTCACTAGAGGTGTCTCTCCCATAAGATAAATAGCATGTTGGGTGAACAAATTACAGTTGGGCAATTGACAAATAGAGAGGACATGACAATGCACATACATGATATGATGAGTATTGTGAGATTTAATTGGGCATTACGACAAAGTACATAGACCGCTATCCAGCATGCATCTATGCCTAAAAAATCCACCTTCAGGTTATCATCCGAACCCCTTCCAGTATTAAGTTGAAAACAACAGACAATTGCATTAAGTATGGTGCGTAATGTAATCAATAACTACATCCTCGGACATAGCATCAATGTTTTATCCCTAGTGACAACAACACATCCACAACCTTAGGGGTTTCTGTCACTCCCCCAGATTCAATAGAGGCATGAACCCACTATCGAGCATAAATACTCCCTCTTGGAGTTACAAGCATCAACTTGGCCAAAGCCTCTACTAGTAACGGAGAGCATGCAAGATCATAAACAACACATAGATAATAGATTGATAATCAACATAACATAGTATTCTCTATCCATCGGATCCCAACAAACACAACATATAGCATTACAGATATATGATCTTGATCATGTTAGGCAGCTCACAAGACCCGACAATGAAGCATAATGAGGAGAAGACAACCATCTAGCTACTGCTATGGACCCATAGTCCAGGGGTGAACTACTCACTCATCACTCCGGAGGCGACCATGGCGGTGTAGAGTCCTCCGGGAGATGATTCCCCTCTCCGGCAGGGTGCCGGAGGCGATCTCCTGAATCCCCCGAGATGGGATTGGCGGCGGCGGCGTCTCTGGAAGGTTTTCCGTATCGTGGCTCTCGGTACTGGGGGTTTCGCGACGAAGACTATATGTAGGCGGAAGGGCAGGTCAGGGGGCCACACGGGGGCCCCACACGCTAGGGCCGCGCGGGCCCCCCTGGGCCGCGCCACCCTAGTGTGGCGGCGCCCCGTGGCCCCACTTCGTCTTCCCTTCGGTCTTCGGTCTTCGGCATCTCATTAATAGGTTAGTGCCGGAAAATGCATAAATATGACATAAACTATGCATAAAACATGTAGATATCATCAATAATGTGGCATGGAACATAAGAAATTATCGATACGTCGGAGACGTATCAGCATCCCCAAGCTTAGTTTCTGCTCGTCCCGAGCAGGTAAACGATAACAAAGATAATTTCTGGAGTGACATGCCATCATAACCTTGATCATACTATTCTAAGCATATGTAATGAATGCAGCGATCCAAACAATGTAAATGTCATGAGTAAACAAATGAATCATATAGCAAAGACTTTTCATGAATAGTACTTCAAGACAAGCATCAATAAGTCTTGCATAAGAGTTAACTCATAAAGCAATAATTCATAGTAGAGGTATTGAAGCAACACAAAGGAAGATTGAGTTTCAGCGGTTGCTTTCAACTTGTAACATGTATATCTCATGGATATTGTCAATGTAAAGTAATATAACAAGTGCAATATGCAAGTATGTAGGAATCAATGCACAGTTCACGCAAGTGTTTGCTTCTTGAGGTGGAGAGAGATAGGTGAACTGACTCAACAATAAAAGTAAAAGAAAGGTCCTTCAAAGAGGAAAGCATCGATTGCTATATTTGTGCTAGAGGTTTGGTTATGAAAACAAGAAAAATTTTTGTCAACGGTAGTAATAAAGCATATGTGTTATGTAAATTATATCTTACAAGTTGCAAGCCTCATGCATAGTATACTAATAGTGCCCGCACCTTGTCCTAATTAGCTCGGATTACCTGGATTATCACCGCAATACATATGTTTTAACCAAGTATCACAAAGGGGTACCTCTATGCCTCCTGTACAAAGGTCTAAGGAGAAAGCTCGCATTGGATTTCTCGCTTTTGATTATTCTCAACTTAGACATCCATACCGGGACAACATAGACAACAAATAATGGACTCCTCTTTAATGCTTAAGCATTCAACAACAATTAATTTTCTCATTAGAGATTTGAGGATTGTTTGTCCAAAACAGAAACTTCTACCATGATTCATGGCTTTAGTTAGCGGCCCAATGTTCTTCTCTAACAGTATGCATGCTCAAACCTTTCAACTCATGGTAAATCAACCTTACTTCAGACAAGACGAACATGCATAGCAACTCACATGATATTCAACAAAGAGTAGTTCATGGCATCCCCAGAAAACATGGTTATCGCACAACAAGCAACTTAATAAGAGATAAAGTGCATAAGTACATATTCAATACCACAATAGTTTTTAGGCTATTGTCCCATGAGCTATATATTGCAAAGGTAAAGGATGGAAATTTAAAGGTAGCACTCAAGCAATTTACTTTGGAATGGCGGAGAAATACCATGTAGTAGGTAGGTATGGTGGACACAAATGGCATAGTGGTTGGCTCAAGGATTTTGGATGCATGAGAAGTATTCCCTCTCAATACAAGGCTTAGGCTAGCAAGGTTGTTTGAAACAAACACAAGGGTGAACCGGTGCAGCAAAACTCACATAAAAGACATATTGTAAACATTATAAGACTCTACACTGTCTTCCTTGTTGTTCAAACTCAATACTAGAAATTATCTAGACCTTAGAGAGACCAATTATGCAAACCAAATTTTAGCAAGCTCTATGTATTTCTTCATTAATAGGTGCAAAGTATATGATGCAAGAGCTTAAATATGAGCACAACAATTGCCAAGTATCACATTATCCAAGACATTTTACTAATTACTACATGTAGCATTTTCTGATTCCAACCATATAACAATTTAACGAAGAAGAAACCTTCGCCATGAATATTATGAGTAAAGCCTAAGGACATATTTGTCCATATGCAACAGCTGAGCGTATATCTCTCCCATACAATGAATGCTAGGATCCATATTATTCAAACAAAACAAAAACAAAAAAAAACCGATGCTCCAAGCAAAGTACATAAGATGTGATGGAATAAAAATATAGTTTCACTAGAGGAACCTGATAATGTTGTCGATGAAGAAGGGGATGCCTTGGGCATTCCCAAGCTTAGACGCTTGAGTCTTCTTGAAATATGCAGGGGTGAACCACCGGGGCATCCCCAAGCTTAGAGATTTCACTCTCCTTGATCATGTTGTATCATCTCCCTCTCTTGATCCTTGAAAACTTCCTCCACACCAAACTCAAAACAACTCATTAGAGGGTTAGTGCACAATCAAAATTTACATTTTCAGAGGTGATATAATCATTCTTAACACTTCTGGACATTGCACAAAGCTACTGAAAGTTAATGGAATCAAAAAATCTATCAAGCATAGCAAAACAGGCAATGCGAAATAAAAGGCAGAATCTATCAAAACAGAACAGTTCGTAAAGACGAATTTCTAAGAGGCACCAGACTTGCTCAAATGAAAATGCTCAAACTGAATGAAAGTTGCGTACATATCTGAGGATCACTCACGTATATTGGCATAATTTTCTGAGTTACCTACAGAGAATTAGACCCAGATTCGTGACAGCAAAGAAATCTGTTTCTGCGCAGTAATCCAAATCTAGTATGAACCTTACTATCAACGACTTTACTTGGAACAATGATGCGTGTGGTTGACACGTCCGTTGGGAACCCCAAGAGGAAGGTGTGATGCGCACAGCGGCAAGTTTCCCTCAGTAAGAAACCAAGGTTTAATCGGACCAGTAGGAGTCAAGAAGCACGTTGAAGGTTGATGGCGGCGGGATGTAGTGCGGCGCAACACCAGAGATTCCGGCGCCAACGTGGAACCTGCACAACACAACCAAAGTACTTTGCCCCAACGAAACAGTGAGGTTGTCAATCTCACCGGCTTGCTGTAACAAAGGATTAACCGTATTGTGTGGAAGATGATTGTTTGCAGAAAACAGTAGAACAAGTATTGCAGTAGATTGTATTTCAATATAGAGAATTGGACCGGGATCCACAGTTCACTAGAGGTGTCTCTCCCATAAGATAAACAACATGTTGGGTGAACAAATTATAGTTGGGCAATTGACAAATAAAGAGGGCATGACCATGCACATACATATTATGATGAGTATAGTGAGATTTAATTGGGCATTACGACAAAGTACATAGACCGCTATCCAGCATGCATCTATGCCTAAAAAGTCCACCTTCAGGTTATCATCCGAACCCCCTCCAGTATTAAGTTGCTAACAACAGACAATTGCATTAAGTATTGCGCGTAATGTAATCAGTGACTACATCCTTGAACATAGCACCAATGTTTTATCCCTAGTGGCAACAGCACATCCATAATCTTAGAGGTTTCTCACTCCCCAGTTCACGGAGACATGAACCCACTATCGAGCATAAATACTCCCTCTTGGAGTTACAAGCATCTACTTGGCCAGAGCATCTACTAGTAACGGAGAGCATGCAAGATCATAAACAACACATAGACATAACTTTGATAATCAACATAACAAGTATTCTCTATTCATCGGATCCCAACAAACGCAACATATAGAATTACAGATAGATGATCTTGATCATGTTAGGCAGCTTACAAGATCCGACAATTAAGCACAATGGGGAGAAGACAACCATCTAGCTACTGCTATGGACCCATAGTCCAGGGGTAGACTACTCACTCATCACTCCGGAGGCGACCATGGCGGCGTAGAGTCCTCCGGGAGATGAATCCCCTCTCCGGCAGGGTGCCGGAGGCGATCTCCTGAATCCCCCGAGATGGGATTGGCGGCGGCGGCGTCTCTGGAAGGTTTTCCGTATCGTGGCTCTCGGTACTGGGGGTTTCGCGACGGAGGCTTTAAGTAGGCGGAAGGGCAGGTCAAGAGGCGGCACGAGGGGCCCACACCACAGGGCCGCGCGGCCAAGGGGGGGGCCGCGCCGCCCTAGGGTGTGGCCACCTCGTGGCCCCACTTCGTCTCCTCTTCGGTCTTCTGGAAGCTTCGTGGCAAAATAGGACCCTGGGCGTTGATTTCGTCCAATTCCGAGAATATTTCGTTACTAGGATTTCTGAAACCAAAAACAGCAGAAAATAGCAACTGGCACTTCGGCATCTTGTTAATAGGTTAGTTCCAGAAAATGCACGAATATGACATAAAGTGTGCATAAAACATGTAGATAACATCAATAATGTGGCATGGAATATAAGAAATTATCGATACGTTGGAGACGTATCAGCATCCCCAAGCTTAGTTCTGCTCGTCCCGAGCAGGTAAAACGATAACACAGATAATTTCTGGAGTGACATGCCATCATAACCTTGATCATACTATTTGTAAAGCATATGTAGTGAATGCAGCGATCAAAACAATGTATATGACATGAGTAAACAAGTGAATCATATAGCAAAGACTTTTCATGAATAGTACTTCAAGACAAGCATCAATAAGTCTTGCATAAGAGTTAACTCATAAAGCAATAATTCAAAGTAAAGGCATTGAAGCAACACAAAGGAAGATTAAGTTTCAGCGGTTGCTTTCAACTTATAACATGTATATCTCATGGATATTGTCAACATAGAGTAATATAACAAGTGCAATATGCAAATATGTAGGAATCAATGCACAGTTCACACAAGTGTTTGCTTCTTGAGGTGGAGAGAAATAGGTGAACTGACTCAACAATGAAAGTAAAAGAATGGTCCTCCATAGAGGAAAAACATCGATTGCTATATTTGTGCTAGAGCTTTGATTTTGAAAACATGAAACAATTTTGTCAACGGTAGTAATAAAGCATATGTATCATGTAAATTATATCTTACAAGTTGCAAGCCTCATGCATAGTATACTAATAGTGCCCGCACCTTGTCCTAATTAGCTTGGACTACCGGATCATCGCAATGCACATGTTTTAACCAAGTGTCACAAAGGGGTACCTCTATGCCGCCTGTACAAAGGTCTAAGGAGAAAGCTCGCATTGGATTTCTCGCTATTGATTATTCTCAACTTAGACATCCATACCGGGACAACATAGACAACAGATAATGGACTCCTCTTTTATGCATAAGCATGTAACAACAATTAATAATTTTCTCATATGAGATTGAGGATATTGTCCAAAACTGAAACTTCCACCATGGATCATGGCTTTAGTTAGCGGCCCAATGTTCTTCTCTAACAATATGCATGCTTAACCATAAGGTGGTAGATCTCTCTTACTTCAGACAAGACGAACATGCATAGCAACTCACATGAAATTCAACAAAGAGTAGTTGATGGCGTCCCTAGTGAACATGGTTATCGCACAACAAGCAACTTAATAAGAGATAAAGTGCATAAGTACATATTCAATACCACAATAGTTTTTAAGCTATTTGTCCCATGAGCTATATATTGCAAAGGTGAATGATGGAATTTTAAAGGTAGCACTCAAGCAATTTACTTTGGAATGGCGGAAAATACCATGTAGTAGGTAGGTATGGTGGACACAAATGGCATAGTGGTTGGCTCAAGTATTTTGGATGCATGAGAGGTATTCCCTCTCGATACAAGGTTTAGGCTAGCAAGGCTTATTTGAAACAAACACAAGGATGAACCGGTGCAGCAAAACTCACATAAAAGACATATTGTAAACATTATAAGAATCTACACCGTCTTCCTTGTTGTTCAAACTCAATACTAGAAATTATCTAGACCTTAGAGAGACCAAATATGCAAACCAAATTTTAGCATGCTCTATGTATTTCTTCATTAATGGGTGCAAAGCATATGATGCAAGAGCTTAAACATGAGCACAACAATTGCCAAGTATCACATTACCCAAGACATTATAGCAATTACTACATGTATCATTTTTCCAATTCCAACCATATAACAATTTAACGAAGAAGAAACTTCGCCATGAATACTATGAGTAGAGCCTAAGGACATACTTGTCCATATGCTACAGCGGAGCGTGTCTCTCTCCCACAAAGTGAATGCTAGGATCCATTTTATTCAAACAAAACAAAAAACAAAAACAAACCGACGCTCCAAGCAAAGCACATAAGATGTGATGGAATAAAAATATAGTTTCAGGGGAGGAACCTGATAATGTTGTCGATGAAGAAGGGGATGCCTTGGGCATCCCCAAGCTTAGACGCTTGAGTCTTCTTAGAATATGCAGGGGTGAACCACCGGGGCATCCCCAAGCTTAGAGCTTTCACTCTCCTTGATCATGTTGCATCATACTCCTCTCTTGATCCTTGAAAACTTCCTCCACACCAAACTTAGAACAACTCATTAGAGGGTTAGCGACAATAAAAATTAACATGTTCAGAGGTGACACAATCATTATTAACACTTCTGGACATTGCATAAAGCTACTGGACATTCATGGATCAAAGAAATTCATCCAACATAGCAAAAGAGGCAATGCGAAATAAAAGGCAGAATCTGTCAAAACAGAACAGTTTGTATTGACGAATTTTATCGAGGCACCAGACTTGCTCAAATGAAAATGCTCAAATTGAATGAAAGTTGCGTACATATCTGAGGATCACTCACGTAAATTGGCATAATTTTCTGAGTTACCTACAGAGAAAACAGCCCAGATTCGTGACAGCAAAGAAATCTGTTTCTGCGCAGTAATCCAAATCTAGTATGAACTTTTCTATCAACGACTTTACTTGGCACAACAAAACACTAAACTAAGATAAGGAGAGGTTGCTACAGTAGTAAACAACTTCCAAGACACAAAATAAAAACAAAGTACTGTAGGTAAAAACATGGGTTGTCTCCCATAAGCGCTTTTCTTTAACGCCTTTCAGCTAGGCGCAGAAAGTGTGTATCAAGTATTATCAAGAGACGAAGTGTCAACATCATAATTTGTTCTAATAATAGAATCAAAAGGTAACTTCATTCTCTTTCTAGGGAAGTGTTCCATACCTTTCTTGAGAGGAAATTGATATTTTATATTACCTTCCTTCATATCAATGATAGCACCAACAGTTCGAAGAAAAGGTCTTCCCAATATAATGGGACAAGATGCATTGCATTCAATATCCAAGACAACAAAATCAACTGGGACAAGGTTATTGTTAATGGTAATGCGAACATTATCAACTTTCCCCAAAGGTTTCTTTGTAGAATGATCAGCAAGATTAACATCCAAATAACAATTTTTCAGCGGTGGCAAGTCAAGCATATTATAGATTTTCTTAGGCATAACAGAAATACTTGCACCAAGATCACATAAAGCATTACAATCAAAATCTTTAACCTTCATCTTAATGATGGGCTCCCAACCATCCTCTAGCTTTTTAGGAATAGAGGCTTCGCGCTCTAGTTTCTCTTCTCTAGCTTTTATGAGAGCATTTGTAATATGTTGCGTGAAAGCCAAATTTATAGCACTAGCATTAGGACTTTTAGCAAGTTTTTGCAAGAACTTTATAACTTCAGAGATGTGGCAATCATCAAAATTCAAACCATTATAATCTAAAGCAATGGGATCATCATCCCCAATGTTGGAAAAAATTTCAGCAGTTTTATCACAGGCAGTTTCAATGATTTTAGCGATTTCGGGCAGTTTCTCGCGCTTTGCATTAGAAGTGGAAACATTGCTAACACCAATTCTTTTATTATTAATAGTAGGAGGTGCAGCAACATGTGTAGCATTAGCATTACTAGTCGTGGTAACAGTCCAAACTTTAGCTACATTCTCCTCTTTAGCTAGTTTTTCATTTTCTTCTCTATCCCACCTAGCACGCAGTTCAGCCATTAATCTTATATTCTCATTAATTCTAACTTGGATGGCATTTGCTGTAGTAACAATTTTATTATGATGATTCTCATTAGGCATAACTTTCAATTTCAAAAGATCAACATCAGCAGCAAGACTATCGACTTTAGAAGCAAGTTTATCAATTTTCCCAAGCTTTTCTTCAACAGATTTGTTAAAAGCAGTTTGTGTACTAATAAATTCTTTAAGCATGGCTTCAAGTCCAGGGGGTGTGTTCCTATTATTATTGTAAGAATTCCCATAAGAATTAGCATAACCGTTACCATTATTATAAGGATATGGCCAATAGTTATTACTAGAATTGTTCCGATAAGCATTGTTGTTGAAATTATTATTTTTAATGAAGTTTACATCAACATGTTCTTCTTGTGCAACCAATGAAGCTAACGGAACATTATTAGGATCAATATTAGTCCTATCATTCACAAGCATAGACATAATAGCATCAATCTTATCACTCAAGGAAGAGGTTTCTTCGACAGAATTTACCTTCTTACCTTGTGGAGCTCTTTCCGTGTGCCATTCAGAGTAGTTGATCATCATATTATCAAGAAGCTTTGTTGCTTCACCAAGAGTGATGGACATAAAGGTACCTCCAGCAGATGAATCCAATAAATTCCACGAAGAAAAATTTAGTCCTGCATAAAAGGTTTGGATGATCATCCAAGTAGTCAGTCCATGTGTTGGGCAATTTTTAACCAAAGATTTCATTCTTTCCCATGCTTGTGCAACATGTTCAGTATCTAATTGTTTAAAATTCATTATGCTACTCCTCAAAGATATAATTTTAGCAGGGGGATAATATCTACCAATAAAAGCATCCTTGCATTTAGTCCATGAATCAATACTATTCTTAGGCAGAGATAGCAACCAATCTTTAGCTCTTCCTCTTAATGAGAAAGGGAACAATTTTAATTTTATAATGTCACCATCTACATCCTTATACTTTTGCATCTCACACAATTCAACAAAATTATTAAGATGGGCAGCAGCATCATCAGAACTAACACCAGAAAATTGCTCTCGCATAACAAGATTCAGTAAAGCAGGCTTAATTTCAAAGAATTCTGCTGTAGTAGCAGGTGGAGCAATAGGTGTGCATAAGAAATCATTATTATTTGTGGTTGTGAAGTCACACAACTTAGTATTTTCAGGGGTAGCCATTTTAGCAACAGTAAATAAAGCAAACTAGATAAAGTAAATGCAAGTAACTAATTTTTTTGTGTTTTTGATATAGCAAACAAGATAGCAAGTAAAGTAAAACTAGCAACTAATTTTTTTGTATTTTGATTTAGTGCAGCAAACAAAGTAGTAAATAAAACTAAGCAAGACAAAAACAAAGTAAAGAGATTGGGATGTGGAGACTCCCCTTGCAGCGTGTCTTGATCTCCCCGGCAACGGCGCCAGAAATTTGCTTGATGCGTGTGGTTGACACGTCCGTTGGGAACCCCAAGAGGAAGGTGTGATGCGCACAGTGGCAAGTTTCCCTCAGTAAGAAACCAAGGTTTAATCGGACCAGCAGGAGTCAAGAAGCACGTTGAAGGTTGATGGCGGAGGGATGTAGTGCGGCGCAACACCAGAGATTCCGGCGCCAACGTGGAACCTGCACAACACAACCAAAGTACTTTGCCCCAACGAAACAGTGAGGTTGTCAATCTCACCGGCTTGCTGTAACAAAGGATTAACCGTATTGTGTGGAAGATGATTGTTTGCAGAAAACAGTAGAACAAGTATTGCAGTAGATTGTATTTCAATATAGAGAATTGGACCGGGATCCACAGTTCACTAGAGGTGTCTCTCCCATAAGATAAACAGCATGTTGGGTGAACAAATTACAGTTGGGCAATTGACAAATAAAGAGGGCATGACCATGCACATATATATTATGATGAGTATAGTGAGATTTAATTGGGCATTACGACAAAGTACATAGACCGCTATCCAGCATGCATCTATGCCTAAAAAGTCCACCTTCAGGTTATCATCCGAACCCCCTCCAGTATTAAGTTGCTAACAACAGACAATTGCATTAAGTATTGCGCGTAATGTAATCAGTGACTACATCCTTGAACATAGCACCAATGTTTTATCCCTAGTGGCAACAGCACATCCATAATCTTAGAGGTTTCTGTCACTCCCCCAGATTCACGGAGACATGAACCCACTATCGAGCATAAATACTCCCTCTTGGAGTTACAAGCATCTACTTGGCCAGAGCATCTACTAGTAACGGAGAGCATGCAAGATCATAAACAACACATAGACATAACTTTGATAATCAACATAACAAGTATTCTCTATTCATCGGATCCCAACAAACGCAACATATAGAATTACAGATAGATGATCTTGATCATGTTAGGCAGCTCACAAGATCCGACAATTAAGCACAATGGGGAGAAGACAACCATCTAGCTACTGCTATGGACCCATAGTCCAGGGGTAGACTACTCACTCATCACTCCGGAGGCGACCATGGCGGCGTAGAGTCCTCCGGGAGATGAATCCCCTCTCCGGCAGGGTGCCGGAGGCGATCTCCTGAATCCCCTGAGATGGGATTGGCGGCGGCGGCATCTCTGGAAGGTTTTCCGTATCGTGGCTCTCGGTACTGGGGGTTTCGCGACGGAGGCTTTAAGTAGGCGGAAGGGCAAGTCAAGAGGCGGCACGAGGGGCCCACACCACAGGGCCGCGCGGCCAAGGGGTGGGCCGCGCCGCCCTAGGGTGTGGCCACCTCGTGGCCCCACTTCGTCTCCTCTTCGGTCTTCTGGAAGCTTCGTGGCAAAATAGGACCCTGGGCGTTGATTTCGTCCAATTCCGAGAATATTTCGTTACTAGGATTTCTGAAACCAAAAACAGCAGAAAACAGCAACTGGCACTTCGGCATCTTGTTAATAAGTTAGTTCCAGAAAATGCACGAATATGACATAAAGTGTGCATAAAACATGTAGATAACATCAATAATGTGGCATGGAACATAAGAAATTATCGATACGTTGGAGACGTATCAAACAACAATGCACAAAACTAAGATAAGGAGAGGTTGCTACAGTAGTAACAACTTCCAAGACTCAAATATAAAATAAAAGTACTGTAGTAAAAACATGGGTTGTCTCCCATAAGCGCTTTTCTTTAACGCCTTTCAGCTAGGCGCAGAAAGTGTATATCAAGTGTTATCAAGAGACGAAGCATCAACATCATAATTTGTTCTAATAATAGAATCAAAAGGTAACTTCATTCTCTTTCTAGGGAAGTGTTCCATACCTTTTTTGAGAGGAAATTGATATTTAATATTACCTTCCTTCATATCAATGATAGCACCAACAGTTCGAAGAAAAGGTCTTCCCAATATAATGGGACAAGATGCATTGCATTCAATATCCAAGACAACAAAATCAACGGGGACAAGTTTATTGTTAACGGTAATGTGAACATTATCAACTCTCCCCAAAGGTTTCTTTGTAGAATTATCAGCAAGATTAACATCCAAATAACAATTTTTCAATGGTGGCAAGTCAAGCATATTATAGATTTTCTTAGGCATAACGGAAATACTTGCACCAAGATCACATAAAGCATTACAATCAAAGTCATTGACCTTCATCTTAATGATGGGCTCCCAACCATCCTCTAGCTTCCTAGGAATAGAAGTTTCCCGTTCTAGTTTCTCTTCTCTAGCTTTTATGAGAGCATTTGTAATATGTTTTGTGAAAGCCAAATTTATAGCACTAGCATTAGGACTCTTAGCAAGTTTTTGTAAGAACTTTATAACTTCAGAGATGTGGCAATCATCAAAATCCAAACCATTATAATCTAAAGTAATGGGATCATTATCCCCAATGTTGGAAAAAATTTCAGCAGTTTTATCACAAGCAGTTTCAGCAGTTTTAGCAGTTTCAGGCAGTTTTTCGCGCTTTGCATTAGAAGTGGAAACATTGCCAACACCAATTCTTTTACCATTATTAGTAGGAGGTGCAGCAACATGTGTAGCATTAGCATTGCTAGTGATGTTAATACTCCAAACTTTAGCTATATTATCTTCTTTTTCATTTTCTTCTCTTTCCCACCTAGCACGCAATTCGGCCATCAATCTTATATTCTCATTAATTCTAACTTGGATGGCATTTGCTGTAGTAACAATCTTATTATTATGATTCTCATTAGGCATAACTTTTGATTTCAAGAGATCAACATCAGCAACAAGACTATCAACTTTAGAAGCAAGTATATCAATTTTCCCAAGCTTTTCTTCAACAGATTTGTTAAAAGCAGTTTGTGTACTAATAAATTCTTTAAGCATAGCTTCAAGTCCAGGGGGTGTGTTCCTATTATTGTTGTAAGAATTCCCATAAGAATTACCATAGCCGTTGCCATTATTATAAGGATATGGCCTATAGTTGTTACTAGAATTGTTCCGATAAGCATTGTTGTTGAAATTGTTATTTTTAATGAAGTTTACATCAACATGTTCTTATTGAGCAACCAATGAAGCTAACGGAACATTATTAGGATCAATATTTGTCCTATCATTCACAAGCATAGACATAATAGCATCAATCTTATCACTCAAGGAAGAGGTTTCTTCGACAGAATTTACCTTCTTACCTTGTGGAGCTCTTTCCGTGTGCCATTCTGAGTAATTAATCATCATATTATCAAGAAGCTTTGTTGCTTCACCAAGAGTGATGGACATAAAGGTACCTCCAGCAGCTGAATCCAATAGGTTCCGTGAAGAAAAATTCAGTCCTGCATAAAAGGTTTGGATGATCATCCAAGTAGTCAGTCCATGGGTTGGGCAATTTTTAACCAAAGATTTCATTCTTTCCCATGCTTGTGCAACATGCTCAGTATCCAATTGTTTAAAATTCATTATGCTACTCCTCAAAGATATAATTTTAGCAGGGGGATAATATCTACCAATAAAAGCATCCTTGCATTTAGTCCATGAATCAATACTATTCTTAGGCAAAGATAGCAACCAATCTTTAGCTCTTTCTCTTAGCGAGAAAGGAAACAATTTTAATTTTATAATGTCACCATCTACATCCTTATATTTTTGCATTTCACAAAGTTCGAAAAAATTATTGAGATGGGCAGCAGCATCATCAGAACTAACACCAGAAAATTGCTCTCGCATAACAAGATTTTGTAAAGCAGGTTTATTTTCAAAGAATTCCGCTGTAGTAGCAGGTGGAGCAATAGGTGTGCATAAGAAATCATTATTATTTGTGGTTGTGAAGTCACACAACTTAGTATTTTCAAGAGTACCAATTTTAGCAATAGTAAATAAAGCAAACTAGATAAAGTAAATGCAAGTAACTAATTTTTTTATGTTTTCAATATAGCAAACAAGATAGCAAATAAAGTAAAGCTAGCAACTAATTTTTTTGTATTTTGATTTAGTGCAGCAAACAAAGTAGTAAATAAAACTAAGCAAGACAAAAAACAAAGTAAAGAGATTGGGATGTGGAGACTCCCCTTGCAGCGTGTCTTGATCTCCCCGGCAACGGCGCCAGAAATTTAGCTTGACACGCGTACAGCACGCGACCGTTGGGAACCCCAAGTGGAAGGTGTGATGCGTACAACAGTAAGTTTCCCTCAGTTAGAAACCAAGGTTTATCGAACCAGTAGGAGTCAAGAAGCACGTTGAAGGTTGATGGCAGCGAGATGTAGTGTGGCGCAACACCAGGGATTCCGGCGCCAACGTGGAACCTGCACAACACAACCAAAGTACTTTGCCCCAACGAAACAGTGAGGTTGTCAATCTCACCGGCTTGTTGTAACAAAGGATTAGATGTATAGTGTGGATGATGATTGTTTGCAGAAAACAGTAGAACATGTATTGCAGTAGATTGTATTCGATGTAAAAGAATGGACCGGGGTCCACAGTTCACTAGAGGTGTCTCTCCCATAAGATAAATAGCATGTTGGGTGAACAAATTACTGTTGGGCAATTGACAAATAGAGAGGGCATGACAATGCACATACATGATATGATGAGTATTGTGAGATTTAATTGGGCATTACGACAAAGTACATAGACCGCTATCCAGCATGCATCTATGCCTAAAAAGTCCACCTTCAGGTTATCATCCGAACCCCTTCCAGTATTAAGTTGAAAACAACAGACAATTGCATTAAGTATGGTGCGTAATGTAATCAATAACTACATCCTCGGACATAGCATCAATGTTTTATCCCTAGTGGCAACAGCACATCCACAACCTTAGGGGTTTCTGTCACTCCCCCAGATTCAATAGAGGCATGAACCCACTATCGAGCATAAATACTCCCTCTTGGAGTTACAAGCATCAACTTGGCCAAAGCCTCTACTAGTAATGGAGAGCATGCAAGATCATAAACAACACATAGATAATAGATTGATAATCAACATAACATAGTATTCTCTATCCATCGGATCCCAACAAACACAACATATAGCATTACAGATAGATGATCTTGATCATGTTAGGCAGCTCACAAGACCCGACAATGAAGCATAATGAGGAGAAGACAACCATCTAGCTACTGCTATGGACCCATAGTCCAGGGGTGAACTACTCACTCATCACTCCGGAGGCGACCATGGCGGTGTAGAGTCCTCCGCGAGATGATTCCCCTCTCCGGCAGGGTGCCGGAGGCGATCTCCTGAATCCCCCGAGATGGGATTGGCGGCGGCGGCGTCTCTGGAAGGTTTTCCGTATCGTGGCTCTCGGTACTGGGGGTTTCGCGACGAAGACTATATGTAGGCGGAAGGGCAGGTCAGGGGGCCACACGGGGGCCCCACACGCTAGGGCCGCGCGGGCACCCCCTGGGCCGCGCCGCCCTAGTGTGGCGGCGCCCCGTGGTACCACTTCGTCTTCCCTTCGGTCTTCTGGAAGCTTCGTGTGAAAATAGGCCCCTGGGCGTTGATTTCGTCCAATTCCGAGAATATTTCCTTACTAGGATTTCTGAAACCAAAAACAGCAGAAAACAGCAACTGGCTCTTCGGCATCTCGTTAATAGGTTAGTGCCGGAAAATGCATAAATATGACATAAAGTATGCATAAAACATGTAGATATCATCAATAATGTGGCATGGAACATAAGAAATTATCGATACGTCGGAGACGTATCAATCCACAACCGCTTCACAATGCGTCTTCAAAGTCTTCCACAAATAGGCACCATTGCACCAACCGTAAAGCCAACCAGGAGGTCACCCTCCAAGATTAACAAGCTCACGGTCTCTCACTTCAACAAATCGCAATGGAGAGCTCAATACTATGCAAAGATGCAAACCAAGAACACCTAGAAAATTGCTCAAATCATTCTCTCTCAAATCCCACCAAAGCACCAACTTCCATGGAGGAGCTAGAGAGGAAGAACAATGGTAGATGTCAACCAATGACTCCAATATCCATATACAAACGGTTCCCCTCACTTAGAGGAAGAATTGATTGGTGGAGTTGTGGATCCAGATCTCCTCTTCTAGTCCCCTAAAAAGATGCTATAATCATAGGAGGTATGTGAGAGGAAGCAAGTGTTTGAAGATCAACAATGGTGGGAGAAAACAAGCTCAAAAACCCTAGAAAATATTGGGGAAGAAGGACCCATTTATAGGGATCCCCAAATATGACCATTTGGGTAATTTCCAATTAAACTAGACCATAAAACGACCACTCGCAATAATAAACAATGTCTCGTTCGGCCTTCCAGCCGATCCTTGATATTCCCGCATAGTCACAGAGGGAGTGGCATTGATGCGAGTGATGATGCGCCCGATGCAAACTTGAGTTGTCGCCGATGTTTCGTCGTAGACATAGCCTGATGTTGACGTTGAGGTAGCCAATGATGTAGTTGTGGTCGAGATTGTCATGGTTGATGTAGTAATCATCGTAGTTGGTGTATCCATAATCGTCGAAGGCACAAAAAGTTGCGTATTTTTTTTGGGTGGAGATGGAGCTATGGAAGAGGCACATTGCGGATGTTAGAGGGTGTATTCCGGATGCGTCTTGCAGATGTCAAAGGACACGGCCGTAGGTGAGGCCCGCAGTTTTGTCAGGACTAGAGGAAACCACTGATCCCACAACGGTCTTGCCAGAACCATGTGCGCAGTTGTAGTGCAGATGCAGTTGCTCTACATCGGACGCGGTCGACGTTGTCATCCATGTCATGTTGCCTTGCAGTAGTACTGTCGGAGGGCATGTGTCCATCCTAGTGGACTATGTAGTGGTGGAGGCGTGTTAATGGGGTGGTTTTGTTGATGAAGACCATGATGATGTAGACCTTGGCGATGACGTGACGATGATGTTCAGAGCAAAAATCACATCGACGGTGATCTGTCGCTTGAAGGCGTCCCTCCTTTCAACAATGGTGTCCACATTGTGCTTCCCGTGAGAAACTGACAAAGTCATGTTCCACACAAGCATGCATGTTGATAATGTTGACGTCGCTTATCTGTAGATGCTCGATGAAAATTTGTACTCGATCCACTGTAGATCGGTGACGGTGAGCTCTTGGTGTTGGTGCTAGGTGCGAGAGTTTCTCTCCGGTGGTCGATGTTGGCCAATTATAAAGCTTGTGACAAATATCAACGCGTTAGAAACATTGGTAAGAGAAATGAAATGACTATGAACTATGAACTATTCACTGCCTCTTGGAGCTTTTGATGTATGGGGATTTGACTATGTGGGATTTTTCGCTCCATCAACAACAAAACACACTCACATTTTGGTTGCAGTGGACTATGTTACAAAGTGGGTGGAAGTAATTCCAACAAAAAGTGCAGATCATGCTACAACAATGAAGATGCTTAAGGATATCATCTTTCCTAGGTTTGGAGTACCTAGATTTTTAATTACTAATGGTGGTTCTCACTTTATGCATGGAGTCTTTAGGAAAACTTTAGCTAAGTATTGCGCCAATCATAGGATAGCATCCCCATATCACCTTGAAACTAGTAGTCAAGTTGAATTAAGTAATAGGGAAATCAAACTCATTTTAGAAAAGACAATCAATAGAGCTAGGTCTGATTAGCCAACCAAAATCAATGATGTTTGTGGGCTTATAGAACTACTTTTAAAAATCATATGGGTATGTCTCCTTATAAATGGTTTATGGTAAAGCACGTCACCTCACCGTAGAATTAGAACATAAAGCTAGATGGATTGTTAAACAACTCAACTTTGATTTCAAAACTGCTGGAGAGAAAAGAATTCTAGACCTAAACCTATTAGATGAATGGACGGATGAAGCTTATGAAAGTGCTAGGTTATATAAACAAACGTGAAGATTTGGAATGATACAAAAATAAATAGCAAGAAATTTAAAGTACGAGATCAAGTAACAGTGTTCAATTTCCATTTCAAGTTCTATGCATGGAAGTTAGCATCAAAGTGGCAAGGTCCATTAGTTTTGCAGGAGGTGTATCGCTCTGGAGCTATTCGTCTTCGTGGAGACTACAAAGGTAAACCTCGTGTTGTTAATGGACAACATCTTAAACATTATATTGCAGACCAAAAATTCGTTGGAAAGGTAGAAGAATTAGATCTGTAGAGTCCTGAGGCCATAATCGCAATGAAATATCCCATACCGGATATCAAAAGTCAATAAAAGTTAAGTTTTAGGTGTGTAACGATCTCTAAATATCCTCTTATGTTACTAAAGTCATTTTTTGGAAATGAAAGCGTGCAACAAAAGATTTAGATGAAACAAAGTCTCGAAAGGGGGAAGAGCCTAGGTGCCCCCCCTCAACTAGGCGCGCCACCCTGACTCTTTCGCCCCTCCGAAGTCCGATTCACCTATGTTTTGACTCCAACGTTTCATCTTACCCTAAAAAGCATCAATATAATCTTGCATCGAGTCTATTCAAGAGAACATTGTTTTATGTCCCTGTCTTTCAGATCTCTCTCCACCAAAAACCTCCGTCATGTCCTCAGTAGACTCCTACCAATTCTCCTCCATGCAACATGATGATGAGCTTGAAGGTCTCAGCCCCATGTGTCAGCTCCTGTGATCTTCAGTACAACTGTCGCCAGCGACACTCCTTGTCCTTTAGTTAAGTCTCATCAAGCTACAGGCAACACCAACGGGTCAGATCCATCAATAACAAGGAACGGTCAAGATGAAGACGCAAGACATCAGTGTTTACTTTCTGAGAACACTGCTTGTAACCTTGTTTAATTATGTTGATCACGTTGTAATCCCTATTTATTGAACCTGGCTATTAATAGCCTCCCGTGTCGGGACGACAGGGCTATCAAAATATATCTAAACTAAACCCTAGTTTTCCTGTCTCTGTTTACTTGTCTTAGATGTATCTTAGCTAGCAAATCCCCTGTTCATAGCGGGGTCTCCAATCTAGGGAGTAGTTCTTGTCCAGATTCCTCCCGGGATCTGACAAATTGGTATCAGAAGCCAGTCCATCCTTGGACTCAAAAAAAAATTCTCGCTCAGATCTTACAGCTCGAGCTCGAGATTTCGGCGTCGACTCGATTGGAGAGACGAGGGGGGTTGGGATCTCCCGTGGAAGCCCTCCCTCCTCTCCCCTTTCCCGGAGGCGGGGTGTTGGTCGACGGAGGCGCTGGTGGAGGTGACGTCCTCTACGACGTGGTCGACGGCGGCGGCTTGGCGGCGGCAGCACTGTTCGGGCGCAGATCGAGCGAAGCGGCACGGTTGCTGGGGATCATCTCCCCCGGTGGTCAAGTCCCGGTGCTGCTCTCGGTTTGTGCGTCTAGGTGGGCGCTGGTGGCGGTCGATCGGCGGCGGTAGACAAGGCACCGGAGGTGTTCGACGAAATGCCAAAATCGAAGGCCTCCGAAGCTACGCAAGAACTCGAAGCGCTGAAGCTCGACATGGAGCACGTGAACACCCGCACGGAGGAAATCGGACAAAAACTTGATGGGTTCAAAGGTAAATTCTCAACCTTGAGCGAACAAATGGGCAGGCTTGAATTGTTGCTGTCACAAAGCACTGGCCGCAATGTTGTCCTGGAGGAAGAACGTCGCCGTGCGACGCAGGTGGCGGTTGCAACTGCTGCGACCGAGGCGCTGGCTGTGGCGTCAGCGAACGCTGCTGCTGCTCAAGGTGCAGGCCCATCTCAACCTGAAGCACATGATGAACCAAGAGGAACACGTGGACATTCTCAGCCACCTCACTGGCGCAGACGCCCTGACATGGATCAGCCTCGGCATGAATTGGGACACACTGAACAGCAAAACAAGAACCAACGGCAGTCAGGGTATGTGGATGTTGATCAGTACTATGAACAACACCACATGGAAGACGAACAGTATCAGTCCTACACCCAGCAGTACCCACCCTACAACCCAAACCCATACCCATACCCTGAGATCTATCCACAATGGAACCAATACCCACAACACCATGCCCACCCCACTTACCATGTCCCAGTTAACCCTGACCCCTACAATCCCCCAAACGAGGGAACAGATATCAAGAACAGGACAGAGATGCCCAGTTCTACAAATCCATAGCTAAAGCACCAAAAATGGATTTCCCAAGCTTCGATGGAAATAATCCAGAAGAATGGTTGCGCATGACAGAGAAGTACTTTGGCATGGTATATGTCCCTGAAAATGCAAAGTTTGATTATGCTCAGATGTATATCACTGGTAAGGCTGACACATGGCTCAGAAACTCTGGGGTGCTCGAGGAAAATTTGACTTGGAAACAATTCTGTGATGCGGCTGTACAAAGATTCACTACAAGCAGCTCCTATGAGGCAGTTGAAGAATTTAACTCCATCAAGCAAGGCATGACATCTGTCAACGAATACACAGACAAATTCGAAGACAAGAGATCCAACTACAAGAAGCAAAACCCGGATGCTAAGGAGGCATACTACATCAAGTGCTATATTAACGGCTTAAGGGCGGAGATTAAACACTACATGAAACCTCTGAAGCCAACAACCTTGTATGAGGCAGTGGACTTTGCTAGAGATATGGAGTTGGCCACTCAAGCTACAGCTCAAAGTCAAAATAAGCGAGTACACCCAACAGGTTCCAACTACAGGGGCAGTTACTCACCTCAGTACTCAAATAAACCAAAACCTTCCCCTGACCCCCCAGGAGCAAAGAAAGAATTAGAGAAACCAAGAACAAAGCCGGAGGCTAAGTTTAATGAGCCTGGCCAGTGCAAGTACTGTGGCCTGAAGTGGTTCTTTGGCCATCGATGTCAGCAGTATAAAACCCTCAATTTAGTGGCAACTGAGGAAACACAAGACAGTGAAGAAGAACAGTTTCATGATTCTGTCAATAATGATGAACAAACGGAAATCCCTACACCTGATGCAACGGAGCAACCACAGATGATGCAAATCTCTTTGCAAGCAGTCAAAGGACAAACCTCACAGAACACATTTACACTTAGTGTTCTGATTGGAGGAAAAAGAGTTACAGCCTTGGTGGATACGGGCAGTACACACACTTTCATAGACTTGAAGCTGTCCACAAAACTCAATTGTATTACGACTACTAACCCACTAGAAACAGTAATAGTGGCTGGTGGAGGAGAACTTCAAACGGGTGCTCATATAGCTGATATGGATTATCACATTCAAGGCCAAAAATTCACCAGTTCCTTCCGGATACTACCATTGCAAGGCTATGACATTGTGCTAGGCGGTGACTGGCTCTTAACACACAGTCCGATTACCTTTGATTATGAAGCTAGGAAGATCAAATTAAAATGGGAAGGGCAGAAAAAGATTTTCCTGAAGGATGATTCTTTGAAAAAAGGTGTCCAACTTCTGTCTATGCACAAATTGCAGAAAGCCTTGGCAAAGGGCGCTACAGGCTACTATCTGTTTCCTATGACTGCAAATACAAAGCCAACACCTGCAACCTGCGAAGACCGAGAAATTGCTCAAGTGCTCTTAGAGTTTGCTGACATATTTGAAGAACCAACTAGCCTGCCTCCAGAAAGGGATTGTGATCATTCTATTCCATTACATGACAATGCAACACCACCAAGTGTCAGACCGTATCGAGTGCCTCATAAACAGAAAGATGAGATGGAGCAGCAAATTAGGCAGCTCCTAGAATCTTCAATCATACGGCCAAGCAAAAGCCCATATGCCTCTCCGGCAATCTTGGTCAGAAAAAAGGATGGGTCATGGCGATTGTGCATTGATTTCCGCAAACTCAACGCACTCACAATCAAAAATAAGTTCCCCATTCCAGTGATTGAGGACTTACTTGATGAATTGCATGGGGAAAAGTATTTCACGAAACTGGACTTAAGATCCGGGTATCACCAGATCAGGATGAATAAGCAAGATATTCATAAGACAGCTTTCAGAACCTATTTCGGGCACTTTGAATATCTTGTCATGCCTTTCGGCTTAAGCAACGCCCCTGCAACCTTCCAAGCTTTAATGAACACTATATTTGCTGAACACATGAGGAAGATTATGTTAGTCTTTTTTGACGACATTCTTATCTACAGCAAAAGCAAACAAGAGCACATACAACATCTCAAAACTGTCTTGCAAGTCCTCCGAGAGAACAAGTTATTTGCAAAGCAAAGTAAATGTGTATTTGCCACACCTCAGGTGGAATACCTTGGGCACATCATCTCAGATAAGGGTGTTTCAACAGATCCACAAAAGATAGTTGCTGTTAAAGAATGGCCAACACCTCAAACTATCACACAGCTCATAAGCTTCCTTGGTCTGACGGGATATTACCGGCGTTTTGTTCAGAACTATGGCCAAATCTGCCGACCCCTACATGACATGCTGAAGAAGAATTCCTTCAAATGGACAGAGGTTCAGACAAAAGCCTTCAACACCTTGAAGGAGAGCTTGATTACTGCCCCACTAATGGCTTTACCGGATTTTTCTCTTCCTTTCACGTTGGAGACTGATGCTAGTGGCACAGGAGTAGGGGCTGTCCTCATGCAGCAGGGCAAACCAATCGCTTACTACAGCAGAACTCTAGGCACAAAATCTGCAGCCATGTCTACATATGACAAAGAGGCTCTAGCAATTTTGGAGGCACTGAAGAAGTGGAGGCACTACCTTCTTGGAAGTGAGTTATATATAAAAACTGACCAGAAAAGTTTGAAATTCATCACAGACCAAAAGGTTGCCGAGGGAATTCAGCACAAGCTGCTACTAAAACTATTGGAATTCAATTATTCCATTGACTACAAAAAAGGCAAAGAAAACAAGGCCGCGGATGCTTTGAGCCGAAGAGAATGCCAGCTTATGCCTACAGCAGTTATAACTCCAAGTTGGGTAGAGTCTGTGGAGACCAGTTACTTGTCAGACCCTTACTGCCAAGAACTTCTTCAGAAACTAACGCTGGATCCTAATGCACAACCTCATGTCACACTTCATGCTGGAATCCTCAGGTATAAAGGCAGATTATTCATTGGAAAGGATGAACATCTGAAACAGCAGATATTGCAATCCTTTCATGCTTCCTCTCTTGGCGGACATTCGGGCATGGTAGCCACATATCAACGATTGAAAAGAGTCTTTTATTGGACCGGGATGAAGAAAGCTACTGAAAAGTTTGTATCTGAATGTGCCATTTGCCAACGAGCTAAATCTGAACATTGTCAGTACCCGGGTCTGTTAAAGCCTCTCGACCCACCTGACATGGCTTGGCAACATATCACAATGGATTTTATTGAAGGCCTTCCAAAATCACAAGGCAAAGAAGTCATATTAGTGGTAGTGGACAGACTCACAAAGTTAGCCCATTTTATTCCGCTGTCACATCCCTATTCAGTGAACACAGTGGCACAAGCCTTCATTGACAATGTCTTCAAGCTTCATGGCCCACCAATAAGCATTCTCACTGACAGAGATCGGATTTTTACAAGTCACATGTGGCAGAAAGTATTCAAGTCAATGAATGTCCAACTAAAGCTTAGCACTGCTTATCATCCCCAAACGGATGGGCAATCCGAGAGGGTAAATCAGTGCCTTGAATCTTATTTGAGGTGTATGGTGTTTCAAGAACCAAAAAAGTGGGTAGCCTGGCTATCTCTAGCTGAATGGTGGTACAATACCACATACCATACTGCTCTCAAGATGTCTCCCTTCCAGGCATTGTACGGCTATGCTCCTCCAATGATCAGTGAGATCGCTATTCCAGGGCCTGAAGATACAGAAGCTCGTGATTTCCTCTTGGACAAGCAACGACAACTGGTGAAACTAAAAGAGAACCTCACACAGGCTCAAGCAAGAATGAAAAAGTATGCGGACAGAAAAAGAAGTGAACGGGTTCTCGAAGTGGGTGATATGGTTTATTTGAAGATGCAACCCTACCGAATGGCTGCCTTTGGAATTCGCCAATCAATCAAGCTAACAAGCAAATACTATGGCCCTTTTAAGGTGTTGGAAAAAGTAGGCAGCTTGGCCTACAGACTACAATTACCTGAAGGAGTGAAAATACACCCCGTGTTTCATGTTAGTCAGTTAAAGAAACATCTGGGCACACATGCAGTACCACAACTGGGATTACCTCTGATTTCCGAAGACGGGAAGATCAAAACAGAACCAGCAAAGGTTTTAGAAACTCGCTCACTTCCACGTTCTGGAGTTCTAGTTACACAGTGGCTGATTGAATGGGCAAATCTTGCACCAACAGACACATCATGGGAGGATGCGAACTTCATCAAGAAGGTATTCCCTACATTCTACTCCAACACACTGAAGGGCTGGTTTCCTGATAAAAATACTTGAGGACAAGTATTGTGTCGAGGAGGGAGATTTGTCAGCTCCTGTGATCTTCAAGACAATCGCCGCGCCGACACTCCTTGTCCTTCAGTTAAGTCTCAGCAAGCCCCCGGCAACACCAACGGGTCAGATCCATCAATAACAAGGAACGTTCAAGATGAAGACGCAAGACATCAGTGTTTACTTTCTGAGAACACTGCTTGTAACCTTGTTTAATTATGTTGATCACGTTGTAATCCCTATTTACTGAACCTGGCTATTAATAGCCTCCCGTGTCGGGACGACAGGGCTATCGAAATATATCTAAACTAAACCCTAGTTTTCCTGTCTCTGTTTACTTGTCTTAGATGTATCTTAGCTAGCAAATCCCCTGTTCATAGCGGGGTCTCCAATCTAGGGAGTAGTTCTTGTCCAGATTCCTCCCGGGATCTGACACCATGTCCATGTGGAGGAGGAGCAAGAAGAGGAAGTATTACTCCGACGAGGAAGAGGAAGATGATAAGGACAACCAGGAAGAAGAAGGAGAAGATGAGGAGGATGACGATGAAGGAGAAGAAGATCACAAGCATGCCACCAACGTTGAACATAGGGGGATGCTTCATCCCTCTCCTATACCCCTTGTTGTGGTGAGGGTGGTGCCACCTCCTAAGAAGATGAGGCAAACTGCTCGCATGAGCACTGGTGGAAAAGCTCCTAGACATTGCCTTGCTTCTAGAAATTATGTTACCAATCTTTGTCGCAGGGAGTGCATGAGAGTTATAGTTACAGGTCTTCCAGCAGAGTGGGATCATCATCTTCCTAAGAGGAAGGACAGAGGATCAACCCTGGAGTGTAAATATAGCAAGGAGAAGATTGAAGATAAGCTTTGGGGAGATCTTGCTAAGTCTACTAAGCAATTTCGGGAAGCCTATGACCTCATTACGAGTGTGCTCCAACATCTTTAGATCCATCATGATCCAATAGGGCAAGAAAATGAGAAGAATAAATAAGATCTACATCAACACTCAAGCTTGGGGAGTTTTATCTAGTATTTTATGTTTTTTAGCTTATCGTATTGCTTTTAGTTGTGATATTTAGGTTGTTTTTTTGCTTTTATCTATTAGATATCGATTTTCTCATGTCTTGAAAATATATTAGAGCATTATCACTTATCCACGGTCGAGTGGTTTTTGAATAAAATATAAAGTATGGTGCATCCATGATTCTCTTCTTTGGAGATTTATGAGTAACACTCATGCAGATGTGCGCCTCATATCTAGAAGTTTCAGTTACATCTTGTCTTGAATTAGATTAACTTGACTATGTTGGACAAGTATAGAAATTCTCAAACAAACAAAAAACTTGCAATAGAGGAAAGATCCATGCAAGTGATGTTTACAAATAAAGAAAAACAACACATTGAATTTGGAGTAGAGATATGCTTTTGTAGAACAAATAGTTAGGAAGAGATGATGACAAGGGGACATGAGATACTCTTGTTATATTTAGTAATCACCAAGTAAATTGAGGGTCATGGATATTTAATACATATGCTCTATGGAAAAGTGTATGAAAGATAGACACCCGAGGATTCAGTTAGCCATGGAAATTGAAATGCAAAGGTTGAGTAGAGCCTATGACATGATTTAAAGATCCATGAATAAGATTTATACTGGTTACTAAGAGGCTAGACTGTTAACTGATGCCATTTAAAAAGTGGTGAAAGTGTTTGACAAAGTCAAACTTCATGTCTATCTTGTTGTTAACTCTCTTCTTTTAATCACTTGTTCTATGAGAGTTTATCTTTATTGAAAAGGCAAGAGTAGAATAAAAGATAGCAAGGTAAAATCCATGCAGAGCATTAGCAAAGAGAAAAAGGGAAATTTGAGACTTGTTCAATTGTCCAACATGCAATGGTCAGTTTTGTTCAAAAGCAAGGGGCTGTTGCTTGAACTCCTATTTATGTAGCCCACATTTATATGGTTGTTAGTTCGTAGATAATTTAAGACAAGTGAATATGCATAAGTTGATGATGCCATGCTTGTTTTTTATTATCAACCATAAGCTCATTGCTACATGATATGATCTATTCGCTTATTTGCTCGAGGACGAGAAAAGGTCTAAGCTTGGGTGAGTTGATACACGCATTTTACATTATCAATATAGTGACTTATATGATATGTTTTGAATTATATTTTCCATGATATATCATTATTTATTCCTTTTTAGTTGATTTATGAGACTTCCCTACAAAGTCCCTTTCATTGGTATTTAATTTCTGGTAGGCAGAAAACCTCAGTTTCCATATTTTTCTCTTTTAGGGACCTTTTGGACGCCTAAAAATCAAAGGAAAAAAAATACATGATCAGTTTTTCATCAACAAAAGTACTGTGGGCCAAAGAAGCACGAGAGGGGAGCCATGAGGCCGTAAAGAGACCAGGTTGCGTGTTCATGGCCTGCAAGAACACAAGGTCATTCGTGCATATTTTCATGGAAGTATTATTTCCTGTTTTTACATCGTAACCCAACAAGGTGTGTAGGAGGATGTTTATCTGTGGTGTTTCTGTCACACCCAAAGTGTCACAAGTCTTATGTGAATTGACTACAAGAACTGAAATGGAAAATGGTGAGTGTAAATTGGTAGGATTTTGGAGTATTGATAATGCAATAAAGTAAAGTGCATAAAAGTACACAACTACTAAGAAATAAACGGTTCTCTGCAGATGAAAAGGTAGGCGCGGGGTGATTCGGTTTATGACGATAGTGAATATGCCTAGTGAAATAAACGTGATAAGTGAATATGATTCTTCTTATTTATATTTGAGAAAGGAAGCAACCCATTAGAGAAAGACTCCTCTTGGTAGATTTCATATTTCTCCATTAATCTTTCCGCGTGTTACCAAAGCCATGGTCAGTGCATCTATTAAGGTGGTTAAACCAGAGTAAATATTTAAGCTCGGTGGTTCCTTGTGATTCCTCGAGTATTGCTAGCTAGATCCTCTTTGATATCGGTTGTGTCACTCGGGGGTCGCCGATTCACTAGCAAACAAGTTCATGTTTATGAGTTCTTGAGATCATGTTATTTGGGCCCTTAAATTAGATAACAACATTAGGTGGAGATAAACATTCATACTCATACATATAATAATCTTAAACATAAGATCACAAATAGATAGAATAAAATTGGCACATCACATCACCAATCCCCTACATCTCCCACGCCAATGGGATCTACTCACACATGAGAGGAGAATACCATAATGATATCATAGTAAAGTAAATGGAGTTCATTTTGATATTACCGTAGCAAGCCACAATAGTTGAAGATTGAATCAAATACAAACCAAGATGGAATAGAGGTTTCAATCCCTAATCTTATAAGTGTGAATCTCTCTTTCTCAGTACAAGTGGGGTGTAGTGGATGAGGTGATGATATTGATGAGATTGATCTTCTGTGGAGTCGAGGATGGTCTTCTCCTTCTTCAGATCTGATCTCCTCTGTTCTGGTGCGAATGGTGGCTGATGTGTGTTCCATTTTACATCGTATTGCCTTCACAGAAAGGATTTTGTTTGATAAGACGAAAGGCGGCGCCAACCAGTACGGGTGGGTGGTACAGTCACCTCCACTCATACCAATGCCCGTTAAAGCACATGGGTCGCCAGGATGTATTTGGCCTCAAAAGGAAATGTCTTTATTTCGTTGCAATTAGCCCATAAATGTCCCCAGATCCTCCAGATATGATGGTTTCCTAAAACACATAACTTAAAAGCAAGGTTTCACCTGGATTGTGATATTAGCATTAGTTGAAACACAAAATCCAATGAAAACCCAATGAAACCAATAGATAGGTGATGGAAAATCCGTAGTAAAAAGCATCGAATTTGGAGCTATCAACATCCCCAAGCTTAGCTGTTACTCGCCCTCGAGTGCCAAAGTGATAAAATAATAATAGCGAGAAATGAACTTGAGTTGAAGAGCTCACAAGTCCGAAGCAATATTAAATTCATCTTGAAAAACCTTGCAACTTCAAATGTGATCATAAGATATTCAAATGGTTGCACCTAATGTTGCGTCATAGCCACGTGTAGTTCATCAATCAAAATAAATTCTAAGCCCATAGAAGGTGTCAATAGTTTAGCTAAGATCGCCAGTGCATCATTTTGGTGCCTGTCTTCTTATTGAGAGTAAAACTGAAATTTTAAGCATTGAATGTTTTGATCAAATTAAGGGTGCACATGTATAAGTCAAAAGAGAATTAATCTTAGATCAAATTATTGACCTCTACATCAAGAATCATGACTGTGATAGTTTCAAGAAAATCCATCTAATAGTAACAAGCTCATGACAAGACCTTGAAGTGATAAATTGGATTCCAGTGATAGTTTCCAAGCAAGGGCCATGAGTGACTCTTTGGTGAACTTGCGACCATCACGGGGATAGTGGAGTTGCTAGTGTCCCACAAGAGTGTGCACAACAACATGCTGACACACATAAAGCTATATTATGCTTTGATTCAAGTGTTGACATGCGTAAAACAATAACTCATATTGATTCACAACATTAAAGTTTGGAATGTAGATCAACCACTATTAGATTTACTTTTAATCAAATAATTCCTATCATGTGTGATATCAAATAAATTCATCGAGACATGTGGTTGAGTACTACCAAGATTAAAGCCTTAAGACAAAAACATGGAACCAAAGTCATCAAGAGATATTTGTTCATGTTATAAAAATGTTTGGAATTATATCCAATTGCGGTTGTTTTTCATACCTCATTCAATGATTTTGAAGCAAAACCAAAGTAGTGACACTAGCATGGGAATGAGATTTATATGACTACGAGCTAAGTGGGGAGTGAGACTAGAGTGCAACCAAGGAAATAATCATATGATCACGAATGGAATTACAACGAGAGTGAAGATGATAAATAATACCTCTTGCTTTCCTTATACTCGAGTCTTCCTCCCTTTCATTCCCATCACAAAGCCACTGGAAGTGAATAACTCAAAGAGATTTTAAAGAAAATATAAAGAGAGCTTCACACAAATAAAATAATGGAAGTTAACTATTTTTTGTGTGTTTTCAAATATGAATGCGAAACAAAAATTAAGCATGCAATAACAAGAAATTTTAACTAACTTTTGTGTTTTTTTGGTTGAAAATGCAAAACAAGAATTAAACATGCAAATAATAAGAAAATAAAATAAATGAAAAGAACAAACTAAAATATGAATGCAAATGTGGAGGACTTAACCTCCCCAAGCTTAGGTGTTTAGCCTAACTTGGATCATTGCCCACCACCACCACCTTGCGGCGGCGGGTAATAGGGCTAGAAGTTGGTAGAGAACTCGTTGAAGCTCTGGGTGAGAGACAACACATTGGCGTTCACGTCGTGCAACGTGCTCTCCACATCGCTGACGCGACCACCAAGGTGTCATACTTCTCCCTCGGGACATAGTCGTATCCTGGTTGGGACTGCATGTTGGGCTGCTACGGCGGCTGCTGGTATTGATGGTTTTGACCATAGTCATCCCATCCCTGGTCTCCCTACTGCTGGTCATCGTCTCCATCTTGATCATTATGATGCTTCCAGGCAGCGTCTCCTCCAGGAGCAGGCGCTCGTCCAGCCGCCACCCTCAAAGCATGGAACTCTTCCGGTGAAAGCACCCAAGTGTTCTTCCCTGGACGACCAAAAGCACCAGAGAAAGGCAACAACTCTTGGACTATTTCACCGTTAACCTCAAAATAAAATTGATATGCACGAAAATGGGGGTTCTCCCTGTAAACCCCAAGAAACTTGGCAGTAGCCATATGGTTAGTATCCAAATACTTACCGCCCGTGATCTGATTGCCCGGAGGCATCATGAGACGAAGGGCATAAGAAATTTGGGTAACTAACCCACCACAATGGATATCACCTGAGTTTCCTGACGTCTGTCGGCAGAAGTGCTGAATGAGCAGCGTGCAGCGCGCCAAGGTTCATCATGTGCTGCATGTCGGGGTAGAGCGCGCTGCAGATGACACTCATCTCGGGGTTGGCCATGGCCCCGATATCTCCCTTGCCAAAGATGGAGTTTTCCAAGAAGGTGGCGAAGTAGCGAATGGTCGGGTCTTGGAAGGTGGTGGACTTCTTCTGCATATAGTTCAAGTTCATGTGCATAGAAATACATTGCCAAGCTTCTGCTACCTCTTGGACAACATCCTCAGTAATCTCGAGCTCTCCTGTAGTGGAGAGCCCGAAGAAACCACAAAACTCCACAAAAGTAAGACAATGCGGTACACCATTTAATGAAAAACTCATAGTGGTGTCTCGCCCTAAGATGGTGAAGTCATCGTGGAAGGTCGCGAGAAACTCGAGTGTGGTACGCTTGTACGTGTCACAGTTGAGTGACGAGAAGACCTCCATGCCGGCATTCCCCACCAACATGGTGATGTCATTGCTGAGGCCTTAAGGGTGAGAAAACACTCATCGGTCCACTTCGTCGGGAGTACCATGTGGGCGGATAGCCGATTGCACTCCTTGCTGAAGTCGGTCTCGAGCACTTCCTTCTCCTTCCGTGAGTCGTGGTGGCTGCTCGAGCCACCCGCTCCACCGCTCGAGCTCTTATGGAATATACCACCGAAACTCATTGTGCTGCAAAAAAAAATCATAGCAAAAGTATAGGAATTAGATTTCTATGGTATTGTACAACGATTACATGCACAAACTTTGAATTCGAATGTGTAGAGTCAACAATTTTTTTCAGAAACTATGAACTCATATAGGTATCCAATATGAGAAATTCAACCGTTCGTTGCTGCAAACAACACATGGATCGGGTGAGAAACGTACCGATGTGAAAAATCCCCAACTCAAACGAATGAAATCAACGAAGAATTGATGATTCTAGGGGATTAGGGTTTGAGTTTTTTTTGAGAGAGAGAAAGAGAGAAAGAATGGCCGGTTGTGGAGTTTTCCCCGGCCATCCCGACGCCTTGACGAGGTCGTCCACGCGGTACGGGGCAAACCCGCCCGTACCGGTGGTCGCCACCATTGGATGCGTCGGTTCGTGCAGGATCACATACCTGGATCTGGTACGGGCGAACGGTACAGACGTGTACCCCCGTATTGATGTCCGCTAAAGTTAAAACAATCCCTCGACCGTCTTTTGAAGTTTTAGGGCTGAACTGGTACATGCAGATGGTACGGGTGGATTTACCCGTACCTCTGTCCGCTAAAGTTACAGTGATTCATCGACAATGTTTCGAAGTTTTTTGGCTGAAGTGGTATGGGCAGATGGTACGGGCGGATTTACCTATACCGATGTCCGCTAATGTTACAGTGAGTTTCGACATTAACCACGAGGGATGTTGTTTATCTGGTACGACTGGATGGTACGGTCGTACCCCGCCGTACCGACGTCCGTTAAAGCCATTGTTTCAATAATCTTCTTTCCTTTTTTCTTTCTAGTCTCTCATTTTGGTCTTTTCTATCGATAGCTTCTGCAATTCATCAAAACTCAGTAGAATTTATTAGCGAAATTCTAATGTCTAAAAAGGAACAATCAAAATACTATAAAATATTTAAATTGCGATAAAAGAAAAAGATGGGTTGACTCCCATCAAGCATTTTATTGAAGGCTCACCCGTTACTTTAAGTATATTTTCGATGAGTGGAATCCCCTTTAAGTTGTCCACTATCAAAAATATTTACCTCTTGGGTGCTCTTACCAAGTGGCACATACTTTTCCTCTTCTAACTTCTTAGGGAAGTATCGAGTAATCTGATAGTCATAAATATTGAAAACGATCTTGCCCCATTGCAACCAAAATTTGCTCCCGCAGTACTTAAAAATGGTCTCCCTAATATAATAGATAGTTTATCATCATGAGGCGTATCTAGGATTATGAAGTCAGTGGGTATGACATGTTTATCAGTTCTAAGTAAAACATCTTCTATCATCCCCATAGGCTTCTTAGTTGTCTTTTCTACCATTTGCAAATTAATGGATGTAGGAGAGTAATCTCCTAGGCCTAGTTTCTTATAAAGGTCATATGGCATAACACTAACACCTGCACCTAGGCCACAAAGAGCATTATGAATTCTAGTCTTTACTATTGCACAAGTAGTGGTAAGTGTGCCAGGATCACTTAGTTTAGTTGGGATTTTATCTCCATAGCTAGTCATTACGGCCACAGTTGTAGTTACTTTCTTTTTTCTATTAAGAATATCTCGAACAAATAGTGTATGCAAGAACTAATATAACATCTACTAACTGAAGTTCTAAACGAAGTTTACCAAGAGCATCAACAAAAGCATCATAAAGGTGTAGACTATGATCATCCTTCATTCAATCAGGATAAGGAAGATCCTTAGTAGGTACCTTTGGTGTTGGCCCCGGTTTCTTTGCCTTTGGATTCTGCTTAGCCTTCTGCTTTTCTAGTTTCATTTCCTTTGATATTATTTCTTCTTCTTCTTCCTTTTCTCGGCTTACCACCTCTTCCTCTCTGGGGTCTACCGTCTCAGCGTCAAAATCATACACCTCGTCTTGGTTTTCAGTATCTTCTTCTAGATTCTCTTTCGAGGCTTGTTTCTTTTTTCTTGGTTCTTCCAGGTCAATATCATCTTGCGGATCAACGAGGACTTTCTACTCTTGGCTCATTCTTTCTAGCTCTTTGGCTTTACGAGACGGTTCTTCTTGATACCAAACTGGACCTGTAGGTTCCTGCATTTCTGTACCTCGTCTTGTGACAACATTAGTAGAAATAGCTTTACTAAAATCATTTTGACTTAAAATCAAAGCTTGAGCTTTAGCTATTTGGTCACATTGTACTTGAAACATGTCAAGAAGTTTACTTAAGTTCTTAGTTGCGTGACTCAAATCTTCTAGCGTTTCCGCTTAAGCATTTATATCGCTATTGTGGAGCGTTAGTTGTCTAAACATCATTTCTTTAAATTCAGTCTGGTGATACCAACATTTTTTCATTTCTGTGTCAAGATCATTCTCAACTACCATAGCATGTAGTTCATTAGTCTTGCTTTCAATTGCTAGCTTAGTTGGTATACCTTTATCTTCAATTGACTTTTTAACTGTAGGCATAAGTTCAAGAGTTATAAAGAGCATAACTTTATTTGATTCAACCTCACCTAAAGGATTGTGTTGCTCATCTGTAATATCCCAGGTTTAGAGGCTACAAAATGAGAGAACACCAAAGTGTGCATTGCATTCATGCATAGAAAATCCGGGGAATTTTCGCGCTTCAAATAAAACTTACCACAGTAACTGAAGTTTCACTTGACTTGCTGGAATTGAAGTAGATCATCAAGTCAAGCGCTATAAACTTCACTGTGATCTTTGCTAAAACCTTATTTTGGGTAGAGATGATTTGATCTATGGGCTAGATCAAATAGTAGTAGAATTACAACAAACAACACCTTAAGTAACGATCAACTACAAGATCTTATAAAGGATCTCAACATGCCATTCCTTACAACAACACATGAATAATTATTCAATCCTAAATCAAAGAACACAAATAAATAAGACACTATTCTTTACTTATCTTATCCATGTCTTATACTAAATAAATGTTCCTACCATGAGTCACATGGTATATCTTTTCCACTATAATACTTGAACCAACTCAAGAACATGCATATTCATTCTTCATTAACTTTGACCCTTTCAACCTTGTTTCCTAACTCATACTATTAAACCTACAGAAAAGAGAGAACTACTCATATGCTTATATTATGCATTCAATAGAATCTAATTAAATATTTAAACCTTGTCCAAGGGAGATAATTGTTGATACTAATTAATGATACAAGAAATAAAGTCAAGTATTAAACCCTACTTGACCTAGCTAACACTTGATGGTAAGTAAGAATTTATTCCTCTAGTAATTATATAGAGGCAAGTGTGGTGATCATTAAAACTTGGTAAGGATCATAAATCCTAGAGGAACCCTACCTATTCAGAAGAGCTCAACCTAAAGAGGTATACTCAAGTATATGGACCAATACTTGATCTTGGGGAGAGAATCATGATTCACTAATGAATTATTAGAAGGCCATACTTTGATCATTACAAATTGGGTGATGATCCTAAATCCTAAGAATCTAAGTGAGTGTGTGGAGAGAAGTATTAAAGAAGAGAGAGTAGTGAGAATTAAGTGGATCATGTCTAATGCATGATCTTGCTTTATAAATTGAGATGATAAGTTAAACTTATATATGTGATCCATAGATCTCATTCTTCTCATGAAATAATAAGTAACTTATTAGTAATTAACCAAACCAATACTCATGCCTGGTGTAGTATTGATATGGTATTTAAACCCTGCCTATCCAAACACTGGAGACAAACCTAGCATTGCCTTGATACATGAATCTTAGCCAAGTGAGGAGGGATAACCCTAGTCACTAAAATATGATCAAAGCTTATACCATACCCTAAAACTAGTTGTGTATCCCATTGGTGATCATAACTAAAACCCTAGGCCATATTTGAATTCCAATCCAAGCATTACTTTGAATTATAAATAGAACCCTGCCATACCTCATGCCTACTTAATACTTCAATTTAGTGAAGCTTATGCAAAACCCTAAACCTTTCAAGTAGAATTCACCCCCACATAGAATATTGTTTCCTAACTTGTGTATCATGTATCACAAATAATGACTCAAGCCATATATACCTTTAGACTAGATTCCATTTGGTAACCAATAACCAATTCCACTTTGATTTCCAATCACCTTGTTTAGTTGCCCAAATGGAATATTGTGTCATAATTAAACCAACACTTTAACAAGTGAGTCAACCATAATTAGCTTAGGATCTACTTTAAATAATTCAAGTAGTAGTTGCTAAGCAAGAATAGAGAATATAGAGTTGAATCCAATCATCTTCTTAAAACCCTTAGAAGCAATTCTCCACATAAAATCATGATCACATTTCCATCCTCAATTTCACCACTACTTAAAATACTAGCCATAATAAAATGCATGAGAACAATCCATATTGTTAAGTACACTAGTTAAACCTAATAATATGTTCACCATGCACATGTGGTAAAGTTTCAAACCATTTAAACAGAAATGGTTCCTAAATTATAAAAGAATGGAGATCAATATCTTAACCATTTCCATTTTATTAAACCTCACAAAGTGTCACTCTAATTAAAATTCAATAGTTGTTTAAACAAAAGAATTATGCAGTGAGTATTATCAAGAAGTGATATGGATATTCAAATAGTTTTGAACCTGCAAAACAAAATAGAAATCAGATCTGAATTCAAATAGAAATATCAAATAGAAAATAAAAAACAGAAAACAGAAATTTGAAAAAAAAATGGAGGGAAAGCTCACCTGGCTTACCTGGACTCCGCAGCCCAACGCAGCAGCCCACCATCGGCCCATCCTCGCGTAGAACCAGTCCAGATACCGTTTCGGTGTCTTTAAAATTCGTGCAAAGGAGAGACGTCGTCGTCGTCTACCTCTCCGAGCTCGACACCGTGGCAGCGCCAGTAGACGCCGTTCTCGTCGACGATAGGGATGCCCGGACGCAGCAGAAGGTTCCAGAGCCTTGCCCTAATTGTTTCACATCCGAGTCTATCCAGGGGGGAGAAAAGATCTTCGCCAGACAACCTTCCAGAGACCGCCACCTCCTGCCCGTCGCCGTCATCGTGTCGAGACTCCAGAGCTTTCCTCAGTCTATAAATAGGGGGGCAAGCACCGCCGAGCACCTCTTGATCTCATCCACCTCTCCAATTCCTCTCAGATCCTCTCTACATTTCAATTTCTTCTTCACTGTTCGCCGGCGATCTCCATGGCGCCGTCGATTGAGAGCACCCCGGAGCTTGCCGTGAGGTCTGGGAGGAGCGCCGGACACCGTAGAGCATCTGGGAGGAGGGAATCGTGCTGGATCTTCCTCAAGCCAGCTAATTTCCTCGATCCCTTCCGCAGCAAATCACCGGTAATGGCGAATTCCTCGCCGTTTACATCGACAATCGTCGGAGTCGACCCCACCATCAGCACCAGGGTGAGCAGACGCATCGATAGACCTCTTATTTGCCTCATTTGGTTAGCGGTAGCCCGAGTTAGCTATCTCACCGGAGATCACCGCCGCAGTACCCCTCGCCGGAGACGCTCCGGTGATTCCCCGCGGAAACGACCACCACCAGTAGCTTCACCTTATTGTGCTCGTTCAGGT
Organism: Lolium perenne; assembly: GCF_019359855.2. NCBI lineage: Eukaryota > Viridiplantae > Streptophyta > Magnoliopsida > Poales > Poaceae > Lolium > Lolium perenne. The sequence goes on along the minus strand of NC_067245.2, from coordinate 200,172,285 downwards.
GCACTTCACCGCGCATCCAGGGAAGCCCTGAATCGGCTGCGCCACCACGTTCTGGCCGCTGGCGTTTAACCGCCGATGATGCCAACGTGGCATGTGGGGTCTCCCTGGCGTCGTTGACTGGTCGTTGCCCGCGTGGCAATTGACCCAGTCAACAGGCCCACGATCGGTGCTCAAATTTACGGCTTCGAATCGGTATGTTTAGTGTTTTAGTTAATTTCAAATTTCAGTAAATAGTTAAAACTTTGCAAAATTGTATAAAATTCAATTCAACTCAGAAAATTATGAATAATATATCAAAATGCTCACAAAAATAAACTCTATTCAAATAAAATATAAAACAAAAATGTGTGTCAAAATAAAAATCCATTTATTTTTAACCTTATTAATTATGCCATTTCAATTGTTTAAAATACAATTTGAATTCAATAATTAGTGAAGTTTCAAAATTAAATTTTAACTATTCAGTAACTAAGTAAAATGTTAGGATTAATTTTATTTACCATATTTGCATTAACTTAAGTATTAGTGATAATTCATAAACCCTAAATTGCATATTACTATTTTCTATTTTCTTTAAATAGTAATAACTCAAGAAAATATTATAAGCCAATATTATTTTGGTAAATCAAAACTTATTTACTTAAACATTCTTAAGTTAACATATTAATAACAATTATTAAACTCTGATTCTTAATTAGACCAAAATAGGAGTTAATTTAATAATTAAATCTTGGGAAGATTAATAAACTGTCAAACCATTACTAATTTTGATTCAAAGTAATTAGTTACCACACCTCTATTATCAATTACTATTTTAGGAGATGTACCATAATTTAGAAACCCTAGTTTCAATTTAATAAGACTTTGATTCCATTATTTTATGTGATCATCTCAAAATTGTTTAAATTCTAAAACCCTAAAGATTTAAGCCATGTGATCATAGTCACTTCAACTTTACTTGTAGAACCTTGATAAGTAACCAATGAATGCATGCTTATGACCCATTAGCAAAAACCAAGTCACATGAGATTATCATTTCATATTCCTATTCTTAATTCAAACCTATATGATCCACTAGCGCCACCTAGGTATAAACCCTAGCTTGTTACCACATATTAGCACCATTGATCATCAATCCTATATACCATACCATTAGGACCAACCTCAACCATCATAATTTAGTAGCACCATAATAATAAACCCTAATACCAACATTGTGTAGCAAATCACATCACAAGCTCCTAGTCCACTAAGCCCTACTTAGGAAATGATAAGCCACTTAGCTTATAAACCATTAGAGATTATTTAGTAAAGCAAATGTGAAGCCATAGTAACCCTAATAGCTAATTATAGAACTATTCTAATAACCATCCTTTGATATGATGCTTAGAATAAACCATAGCAATAAACCTACCAATACTTGCTATATAGAAACCCCAATCCAAATTAAGAACCAACTAGTTCCTATTAGTGAAACTAAAGGAATCCAATAGTAAACCCTAGAAAGCCATAGCACCTATATATAGTAGTTCATATTCTTATTTTATCCTGTTCTTCAAAAGTTATTCTTTTGAAGTACAAATGTCAATCAAACCTTAGAAACCCTAATTCTTCTTTGAAATACTAAATATTTCTTAAACAACATGTTCTTCAAAAGTTATTCTTCTGAAGTATAGTAGAAGTAATCATCAATCATGTTCTGTAGAACTTAAAATTGACAACCATTCTTTACATATTATTCCACCATTATTTCTTATGTGTATGATTGATATGATGTCTTATATCACTTGATTATGATGCTAATATAACCAAACCCTAATAAGAACCTTGTTTGAGAACCATTCTAAAAGTGCAACCAACCCTAAAGAAATCTTTACAACTCACATCTCTTAAAACATCAAGGTTAGCTTACGCTCGGGGCGATTGCATCTCATACTATGCATTATAGCATCTTTGCCAGTTCTTTAAACATTGTCCTTACCAGACGATGATGGTATTTCAGAATTTGGAGTTATCACGCATCGAAGCTTTTGCCTGCATAATCTTGCAGTCAAGAAAGGCAAGTTCATCGCTTGCTCATGTCATTTGATTATTTTTATCAAATTATATGCAAAGTACTATACTTATCACTCATGCATTGAAAAGCAAAGTATTATTTTACAATTATGAATATGACTATGTGGTGGGCAATGGAACCATGGTATGTGTTGATATGGTGGAGGTTCCATTGCAATGGGTTATATCACCCTAGGATTAATTACCAATGCCGTCCAGTGATTCTAGCGCCGTACAAACCGCGTTGACCATGAGATCTATAATGGCTCTGGGGAAGCCAGCCGTATCTTTTCCCTTCTGCACGCCAACGGATTGGTAGAGCCGGCGGGGTGTTGGAGGCACTGCCGTAGGTTGGGATAGCCTTTTAAATCCCCATCCATTAGTGATGATGGCTCTACGATCTATGAAGGATTGTCCAAAGTACACCATGAGTAAAGCCGTATTATCGGGGGAAGTCTACTGGAGGTGTGCGGGTGGACAAAAGGGTGGGTTTGCAGTCGCGGAGAAGGCGGTGTGGGCTTGGATCTTTATACCTGGCCTCACACCAAAGGAAGTGTGAACGGGGGCAAGTCCCTGCGGATGGCAAAAAGGGTGAGATCTCTTGTGGGAAAAGTAATGCACCTCTGCAGAGTGTATCAAATTGTGGCTGTCACTCCCTGTTCCGGGAAGGAGCTGCGAACGCGGGCAGAAAGGAACTCCACGAAGTTCTGTTCAACCTGTGAAGACTGACGGGCATAGTTTTCAGAATAAAATAAACCTTTTGAAGAAATGTTTAGGAAAACTTGCATTGGCCTGTGACTTTCTGGTCTATGGCTGTAGCTAGTGCATGATACACATATTTCCTAATATGAACTTGCTGAGTACGCTCGTACTCATTCTATCCCATTTGAACCCCCTTCTTAGATCAAGGCACCGAAGGAGAAACTACCGTGGAACTCGAAGCCGAAGGAGTCAACTGCAACAAGATGAAGAATCCAATCAAAGAAGTCAATGGAGTCAACTTCTGCAACAGCTAGAGTGGAAACTTAGACTAGTAATAGAAGGGAACCTTCCCCTAATCCTAGCACCTAAGTAGCTAGAATTCTATAGCAAGCCTAGTAGCTCTTCAACTTGAGTTAGCAATAAGATAGACTAAGAGTCGTTCTTCTGGAGCTTTATTTGAAGTTTTACCTCACTGTAAAGTATGAGGCTGTGTGGATCTTATGTAAACAGTTCGTGTGTACTTCTATAGACATACCTTGGACTCGCATATGTTTCTGTTGTACCACTCTGAGAGATGTAATATGAGTGGAACGGTGTTTCACTTGTGTTATGTCAACGACTTGTGTACTACACCATGCAGTGGTACGCTGGGTCATCACAGCTGGTATCAGAGCAAATGCTTTGACCCTAGGATTAAAACCCTTTAAAGGAGACCTATAGGTTTGGTAGTGTCTATAGGAAGTGTTTTAGCTAAGTTAACTATGCTAAACCAACTATTCTTTTGACTTGAGATGGGTATTCACTTGAGAATAATCCTGACACACTTGAGTCAATCTTTCTTATCTATTTTCTTAAGTAAAGTTAGTTAGATATCTTGCTTCATTCCAAATAACTAGAACACCATTGGAGCTTAAGATAATGGGTGGTAGTAGACCACAGTTGGTATACAACACATGGTAGTCCAAAGAGAGGATACAACCACAAGGAAGATATCCTATTGGAAGAAGTATACCAATACAAGTAGGGTTAAGTAAGATTCATTTAAAATGTCAAATGACTGATGTTAAGTGAGGAATATAAGTTATATAAGATAGTATATACCTATGATGAGTCAATCATGGGAGGTAAGGAAGAGTGATAGGAATTACATGAGTCTACTTTCAATAATAAACTAGGTACTCATATATGATCCACTTGAGAGTCATGATGTGATGGAGTAGACCATCATAAGTACGATAACAAAAGGATGATAAGGAGTAGGATTTAAGGAATAGTTCGAATGCTTAGGCCTTAAAATCCTGGCAACTGTGCCAAGTATGCTAGAACCATAGTCCTTAATTTAAAGAAGGCTTATTTAGAGCATATCACATAGAGAAATCCTAGAGTTATAGGTGGTATATTCTAAACAATCATGTGTTTAGAGTAGACACGTTAGAACTAATTGCATTATAGGAAGTAGTCCTCAATAGCACATATATATGGTATACTATTTTGTTAGTACTTCCAAAGAAAACTAGGTTAACTCCAACTGTCCCAGGCCATTTTGTTTCAAGTTTGTCTCATTGCAAATGTGCAACTAAGATAAATGTTGAGACAAATAGTAGAAATTCACGTATTCGTGCTAAGTATCACAACCTAAACCTATCTTATGTGGTGTTATATACTACACATCTGATCCTGATGTTTAGGGATGTCTTACCCAACTACTATATTCAGGCATATAAGGATGTGTATTATAAGCACAAAGCTGGATCTTCTTGGATTTTCTTGAATCTTCATTGATTGACTAGATCCATACATGAAGTTTGACTTTGATATGCAAATGCATGTTGCAATATCAAGCTCTTACTTGATGTTATAGGTCTAGAGGGTAAAGGTATTCGTGTGAGGAAGTGACGAATTCTGAAGATTTTGAAGTCAAGATGATGGTTCACTTGAAGAAGAAAGTAAAATTGTGGGAAGCAACCACAATACTGTAAAGGAAGGACCAATAAAACTTACTTCTATCCTTAATCAAGGAATACTTTAACATGGAAGTACCATGAAAGTGAGAAAAATAGTGAATATGGAGCAGAAGAAGTAGAGCTGTATTCATTATGGAAGAAGGGAATGCAAGTGAAGTCACCTACAATACTATTTTCATAGTGTCAACAAGTGGTTTTCTTGCAAAACAAACCCTAGAAGAAGGAAGATAGACAAGTGAAGTCGCAGCTGGTATAATAAGACCGCAGCTGATATAGGATAATCATGAAGAGAAAGTATGTGAAGTTAGGTAGATCTTGACTAAAACTATAAAAGTAGCCACAGCTGGTAGGTAGATATTACCTAAAACCATAACATAGTCACAACTGATATCCAATAAGCCACATCTGGTACTAGGTAGTCTGCAGCTGGTACCAGATAGCCCACAGCTTGAACATTTCTTTACCCTAAAAGAAAGGGGGATTCCGCAGCTAGTATTTCACAGCTGGTATCTCGTAGTGGGTAAATATTTAGTCGGAGGACTTATAATGGATATCCACAATTGTGTGGATACACCACAAAGAATTATTCATGAGACCCTAGAAAAGTACAAACTATAAGCTAGACCAAGATCAATCTTTTAACCTTGGAGTTTAATGATTAGAAGAAAGGAAGTTTGAAGATCATTAGTAAACTCCAAGGGGGAGAGGAAGGCTGAAGGAGAAGTATTAAGATATTATTTGTAGAATGATAGACGGAGAAAAAGGTCTGTACTGAAAGGAAGTCCAATCTTATTTTTATAAGGTTGATGGGAAGTACCCATATAATAGTACTCTCAGGAGGATGTTAGACCAGAAGCCGAGGTTTAGATCTCGAGGAAGTAAGGGTTAGACCTTAACTTGAGTGGGTAATTGTAATTACTCAAAATCAAGAGAACTCAAGTAAGTCCAAGATAATGAAGTTGGATGAAGTAGATGTCGGAGGACAATCGAAGTTTAAGAAGGCTAAAGACCAAAGGAGTTTGACTATACTAAAACATAAGCTTATTAGAAAGATTCCTTTCATGGAACCTAAAGAAACCAAAAGAAGAATAACTAGCATAAACTAGAAGCCATGATTGGATGGACTAAATGAGTCTAATCCATTCGTAGGAATAAACCACTAGGACCATGCCTGTTGTAAATACCTTACCAAGTACCATTACTTTCGTTATGGTAGTAAGGGAAAACAATACCCTGCTTTAAATGAATCTTTTAGAATTAAGGTTGGGGTATCGCAGCTGGTAAATCGTAATGTCATATTACACCGCAGCTGGATTACCGCAGCTGGTAGAACCAAGCTTTGAGTACCCAAATAGGAAGATGTCACCACAGCCATTAGTAAAGTCCATTAACACCATAAAATGTCTTAATCCAAGAATCTTTGGATAGTAAGCCTATAAGCTTAGAATATTGGAAGAAATCATAGAATAGAAGAAAGTATCAGTGCCAGATATCAGAAGACTCCAGGAAGGATCTGGACAAGGGATATATTCCACTATATCTAGTGTGATCACCATGGAGTTGAAGGATGGTGATCTGTTCAAGACATTTCAACATTCCGAAACATGAGAGCGTTCGAACTTCGGGACGAAGTTCAGTTTAAGGGGGAGAGGCTGTAATATCCCAGGTTTAGAGGCTACAAAATGAGAGAACACCAAAGTGTGCATTGCATTCATGCATAGAAAATCCGGGGAATTTTCGCGCTTCAAATAAAACTTACCACGATGGCGAAGTTTCACTTGACTTGCTGGAATTGAAGTAGATCATCAAGTCAAGCGCTATAAACTTCACTGTGATCTTTGCTAAAACCTTATTTTGGGTAGAGATGATTTGATCTATGGGCTAGATCAAATAGTAGTAGAATTACAACAAACAACACCTTAAGTAAGGATCAACTACAAGATCTTATAAAGGATCTCAACATGCCATTCCTTACAACAACACATGAATAATTATTCAATCCTAAATCAAAGAACACAAATAAATAAGACACTATTCTTTACTTATCTTATCCATGTCTTATACTAAATAAATGTTCCTACCATGAGTCACATGGTATATCTTTTCCACTATAATACTTGAACCAACTCAAGAACATGCATATTCATTCTTCATTAACTTTGACCCTTTCAACCTTGTTTCCTAACTCATACTATTAAACCTACAGAAAAGAGAGAACTACTCATATGCTTATATTATGCATTCAATAGAATCTAATTAAATATTTAAACCTTGTCCAAGGGAGATAATTGTTGATACTAATTAATGATACAAGAAATAAAGTCAAGTATTAAACCCTACTTGACCTAGCTAACACTTGATGGTAAGTAAGAATTTATTCCTCTAGTAATTATATAGAGGCAAGTGTGGTGATCATTACAACTTGGTAAGGATCATAAATCCTAGAGGAACCCTACCTATTCAGAAGAGCTCAACCTAAAGAGGTATACTCAAGTATATGGACCAATACTTGATCTTGGGGAGAGAATCATGATTCACTAATGAATTATTAGAAGGCCATACTTTGATCATTACAAATTGGGTGATGATCCTAAATCCTAAGAATCTAAGTGAGTGTGTGGAGAGAAGTATTAAAGAAGAGAGAGTAGTGAGAATTAAGTGGATCATGTCTAATGCATGATCTTGCTTTATAAATTGAGATGATAAGTTAAACTTATATATGTGATCCATAGATCTCATTCTTCTCATGAAATAATAAGTAACTTATTAGTAATTAACCAAACCAATACTCATGCCTGGTGTAGTATTGATATGGTATTTAAACCCTGCCTATCCAAACACTGGAGACAAACCTAGCATTGCCTTGATACATGAATCTTAGCCAAGTGAGGAGGGATAACCCTAGTCACTAAAATATGATCAAAGCTTATACCATACCCTAAAACTAGTTGTGTATCCCATTGGTGATCATAACTAAAACCCTAGGCCATATTTGAATTCCAATCCAAGCATTACTTTGAATTATAAATAGAACCCTGCCATACCTCATGCCTACTTAATACTTCAATTTAGTGAAGCTTATGCAAAACCCTAAACCTTTCAAGTAGAATTCACCCCCACATAGAATATTGTTTCCTAACTTGTGTATCATGTATCACAAATAATGACTCAAGCCATATATACCTTTAGACTAGATTCCATTTGGTAACCAATAACCAATTCCACTTTGATTTCCAATCACCTTGTTTAGTTGCCCAAATGGAATATTGTGTCATAATTAAACCAACACTTTAACAAGTGAGTCAACCATAATTAGCTTAGGATCTACTTTAAATAATTCAAGTAGTAGTTGCTAAGCAAGAATAGAGAATATAGAGTTGAATCCAATCATCTTCTTAAAACCCTTAGAAGCAATTCTCCACATAAAATCATGATCACATTTCCATCCTCAATTTCACCACTACTTAAAATACTAGCCATAATAAAATGCATGAGAACAATCCATATTGTTAAGTACACTAGTTAAACCTAATAATATGTTCACCATGCACATGTGGTAAAGTTTCAAACCATTTAAACAGAAATGGTTCCTAAATTATAAAAGAATGGAGATCAATATCTTAACCATTTCCATTTTATTAAACCTCACAAAGTGTCACTCTAATTAAAATTCAATAGTTGTTTAAACAAAAGAATTATGCAGTGAGTATTATCAAGAAGTGATATGGATATTCAAATAGTTTTGAACCTGCAAAACAAAATAGAAATCAGATCTGAATTCAAATAGAAATATCAAATAGAAAATAAAAAACAGAAAACAGAAATTTGAAAAAAAATGGAGGGAAAGCTCACCTGGCTTACCTGGACTCCGCAGCCCAACGCAGCAGCCCACCATCGGCCCATCCTCGCGCAGAACCAGTCCAGATACCGTTTCGGTGTCTTTAAAATTCGTGCAAAGGAGAGACGTCGTCGTCGTCTACCTCTCCGAGCTCGACACCGCGGCAGCGCCAGTAGACGCCGTTCTCGTCGACGATAGGGATGCCCGGACGCAGCAGAAGGTTCCAGAGCCTTGCCCTAATTGTTTCGCGTCCGAGTCTATCCAGGGGGGAGAAAAGATCTTCGCCAGACAACCTTCCAGAGACCGCCACCTCCTGCCCGTCGCCGTCGTCGTGTCGAGACTCCAGAGCTTTCCTCAGTCTATAAATAGGGGGGCAAGCACCGCCGAGCACCTCTTGATCTCATCCACCTCTCCAATTCCTCTCAGATCCTCTCTACATTTCAATTTCTTCTTCACTGTTCGCCGGCGATCTCCATGGCGCCGTCGATTGAGAGCACCCCGGAGCTTGCCGTGAGGTCTGGGAGGAGCGCCGGACACCGTAGAGCATCTGGGAGGAGGGAATCGTGCTGGATCTTCCTCAAGCCAGCTAATTTCCTCGATCCCTTCCGCAGCAAATCGCCGGTAATGGCGAATTCCTCGCCGTTTACATCGACAATCGTCGGAGTCGACCCCACCATCAGCACCAGGGTGAGCAGACGCATCGATAGACCTCTTATTTGCCTCATTTGGTTAGCGGTAGCCCGAGTTAGCTATCTCACCGGAGATCACCGCCGCAGTACCCCTCGCCGGAGACGCTCCGGTGATTCCCCGCGGAAACGACCACCACCAGTAGCTTCACCTTGTTGTGCTCGTTCAGGTGCACTTCACTGCGCATCCAGGGAAGCCCTGAATCGGCTGCACCACCACGTTCTGGCCGCCGGCGTTTAACCGCCGATGATGCCAACGTGGCATGTGGGGTCTCCCTGGCGTCGTTGACTGGTCGTTGCCCGCGTGGCAATTGACCCAGTCAACAGGCCCACCAGTCAGTGACTGTGGGTACAGCTCGAATCGGTATGTTTAGTGTTTTAGTTAATTTCAAATTTCAGTAAATAGTTAAAACTTTGCAAAATTGTATAAAATTCAATTCAACTCAGAAAATTATGAATAATATATCAAAATGCTCACAAAAATAAACTCTATTCAAATAAAATATAAAACAAAAATGTGTGTCAAAATAAAAATCCATTTATTTTTAACCTTATTAATTATGCCATTTCAATTGTTTAAAATACAATTTGAATTCAATAATTAGTGAAGTTTCAAAATTAAATTTTAACTATTCAGTAACTAAGTAAAATGTTAGGATTAATTTTATTTACCATATTTGCATTAACTTAAGTATTAGTGATAATTCATAAACCCTAAATTGCATATTACTATTTTCTATTTTCTTTAAATAGTAATAACTCAAGAAAATATTATAAGCCAATATTATTTTGGTAAATCAAAACTTATTTACTTAAACATTCTTAAGTTAACAAATTAATAACAATTATTAAACTCTGATTCTTAATTAGACCAAAATAGGAGTTAATTTAATAATTAAATCTTGGGAAGATTAATAAACTGTCAAACCATTACTAATTTTGATTCAAAGTAATTAGTTACCACACCTCTATTATCAATTACTATTTTAGGAGATGTACCATAATTTAGAAACCCTAGTTTCAATTTAATAAGACTTTGATTCCATTATTTTATGTGATCATCTCAAAATTGTTTAAATTCTAAAACCCTAAAGATTTAAGCCATGTGATCATAGTCACTTCAACTTTACTTGTAGAACCTTGATAAGTAACCAATGAATGCATGCTTATGACCCATTAGCAAAAACCAAGTCACATGAGATTATCATTTCATATTCCTATTCTTAATTCAAACCTATATGATCCACTAGCGCCACCTAGGTATAAACCCTAGCTTGTTACCACATATTAGCACCATTGATCATCAATCCTATATACCATACCATTAGGACCAACCTCAACCATCATAATTTAGTAGCACCATAATAATAAACCCTAATACCAACATTGTGTAGCAAATCACATCACAAGCTCCTAGTCCACTAAGCCCTACTTAGGAAATGATAAGCCACTTAGCTTATAAACCATTAGAGATTATTTAGTAAAGCAAATGTGAAGCCATAGTAACCCTAATAGCTAATTATAGAACTATTCTAATAACCATCCTTTGATATGATGCTTAGAATAAACCATAGCAATAAACCTACCAATACTTGCTATATAGAAACCCCAATCCAAATTAAGAACCAACTAGTTCCTATTAGTGAAACTAAAGGAATCCAATAGTAAACCCTAGAAAGCCATAGCACCTATATATAGTAGTTCATATTCTTATTTTATCCTGTTCTTCAAAAGTTATTCTTTTGAAGTACAAATGTCAATCAAACCTTAGAAACCCTAATTCTTCTTTGAAATACTAAATATTTCTTAAACAACATGTTCTTCAAAAGTTATTCTTCTGAAGTATAGTAGAAGTAATCATCAATCATGTTCTGTAGAACTTAAAATTGACAACCATTCTTTACATATTATTCCACCATTATTTCTTATGTGTATGATTGATATGATGTCTTATATCACTTGATTATGATGCTAATATAACCAAACCCTAATAAGAACCTTGTTTGAGAACCATTCTAAAAGTGCAACCAACCCTAAAGAAATCTTTACAACTCACATCTCTTAAAACATCAAGGTTAGCTTACGCTCGGGGCGATTGCATCTCATACTATGCATTATAGCATCTTTGCCAGTTCTTTAAACATTGTCCTTACCAGACGATGATGGTATTTCAGAATTTGGAGTTATCACGCATCGAAGCTTTTGCCTGCATAATCTTGCAGTCAAGAAAGGCAAGTTCATCGCTTGCTCATGTCATTTGATTATTTTTATCAAATTATATGCAAAGTACTATACTTATCACTCATGCATTGAAAAGCAAAGTATTATTTTACAATTATGAATATGACTATGTGGTGGGCAATGGAACCATGGTATGTGTTGATATGGTGGAGGTTCCATTGCAATGGGTTATATCACCCTAGGATTAATTACCAATGCCGTCCAGTGATTCTAGCGCCGTACAAACCGCGTTGACCATGAGATCTATAATGGCTCTGGGGAAGCCAGCCGTATCTTTTCCCTTCTGCACGCCAACGGATTGGTAGAGCCGGCGGGGTGTTGGAGGCACTGCCGTAGGTTGGGATAGCCTTTTAAATCCCCATCCATTAGTGATGATGGCTCTACGATCTATGAAGGATTGTCCAAAGTACACCATGAGTAAAGCCGTATTATCGGGGGAAGTCTACTGGAGGTGTGCGGGTGGACAAAAGGGTGGGTTTGCAGTCGCGGAGAAGGCGGTGTGGGCTTGGATCTTTATACCTGGCCTCACACCAAAGGAAGTGTGAACGGGGGCAAGTCCCTGCGGATGGCAAAAAGGGTGAGATCTCTTGTGGGAAAAGTAACGCACCTCTGCAGAGTGTATCAAATTGTGGCTGTCACTCCCTGTTCCGGGAAGGGAACTGTGAACGCGGCAGGAAAGGAACTCCACGAAGTTCTGTTCAACCTGTGAAGACTGACGGGCATAGTTTTCAGAATAAAATAAACCTTTTGAAGAAATGTTTAGGAAAACTTGCATTGGCCTGTGACTTTCTGGACTATGGCTGTAGCTAGTGCATGATACACATATTTCCTAATATGAACTTGCTGAGTACGCTCGTACTCATTCTATCCCATTTGAACCCCCTTCTTAGATCAAGGCACCGAAGGAGAAACTACCGTGGAACTCGAAGCCGAAGGAGTCAACTGCAACAAGATGAAGAATCCAATCAAAGAAGTCAATGGAGTCAACTTCTGCAACAGCTAGAGTGGAAACTTAGACTAGTAATAGAAGGGAACCTTTCCCTAATCCTAGCACCTAAGTAGCTAGAATTCTATAGCAAGCCTAGTAGCTCTTCAACTTGAGTTAGCAATAAGATAGACTAAGAGTCGTTCTTCTGGAGCTTTATTTGAAGTTTTACCTCACTGTAAAGTATGAGGCTGTGTGGATCTTATGTAAACAGTTCGTGTGTACTTCTATAGACATACCTTGGACTCGCATATGTTTCTGTTGTACCACTCTGAGAGATGTAATATGAGTGGAACGGTGTTTCACTTGTGTTATGTCAACGACTTGTGTACTACACCATGCAGTGGTACGCTGGGTCATCACATCATCATTATAGGCTCTATCGGCAAACAAATTTACCATCTCCTTATAGGTTAATAAATTTAGAGTTCCTCCTGCACATGCGTCAATCATCTGTTTAGATTCATCATTAAGACCACCATAAAAATATTATAAGATAACATGGTCCATGAAACCGTGGTTGGGAACCCTCATAAGTAATCCGGAGAATCTTCCCCAAGATTGAGAAAAGCACTCCAATATACTGAAATAAATTAGTAATCTCTTTTTTAACCTGCATAGTCTTATAGAAAGGATTAAATCTATTCATCTTTAATGCAATCTTTCCGGCTAGCAATAGTATTTCTTGGTAAGGCTTGCAACCATTGGAATGCCTTGTCCTTTACGGACCAACGAAATAAGTTAAGAAGTAAAAAATCTCTTGGAAAATTCTTAGGTCCAACTAACTCACATATATCATTCACTCTAGTTAAGTGAATGCTTGGATCTTCATGTTCTTCTCCTGAAAAGGCATTATCTTGCATCATAATTAGTAACTCATGACCTATCTCATATTCAATGCCCTTAACATCAGGATAAACAATAAGATTTTTTGCAACTAAAGTTGAAGGAGTCCCATATTCCCCTATGGTTTTGCTAGGCCTTGCTTCCTTAGGTGCGATGGATAAGTTTTCCATCATGGTACTTAAACTATTTACGTCTACAACACGCGAATTAACTAGATTTTTGAATAACTTCCAGACGTCTAGAGTCTGGTACTCGATCAATAAGTTTGGTAGATAAACTCTACCTGAGCGTGTGGAACCTCTGTCCTCAACAAAGATCGTCAAAACTTACAAGTGTCAAGAACAAACACCCTGCGCTTAGCTCCCCAGTAATGATGCCAGAAAATAGCTTGATGGCCTGCAAGAACAGAGGGTCTTTCGTGCATATTTTTGTGGAAGTATTATTTCCGGTTTTTATATCGTATCCCAGCATTGAGCGTAGGAGGATGTTTATCTGCGGTGTTTCTATCACACGCAAGGTGTCACAAGTCTTAGATGAATTGACTGCAAGAATTAAAATGGAAAATGGTGAGTGTAAATGGTAGGATTTTTGAGTATTGATAATCCAATATAGTAAAGTGCATAAAAGTAACAGCTAATAAGAAATAAATGGTTTTTTTTGCAGATGAAAAGATAGGCGCAGGGTGATTCGGTTCATGGCGATAGTGAATGTGCCTGGTGAAATAAATGTGATAAGTGAATATGATTCTTCTTATTTATATCTGAGAAGGAAAACAACCCATTAGAGAGAAAACCTCCTCTTGGTAGATTTCATCTTTCTCCAATAATCCTTTTGCCTGTTACCAAAGCCATGGTCAACGCATCTATTAAGGTGGTTAAACCGGAGTAAAGCTTTAAGCTCGGTGGTTCCTTGTGATTCCTAGAGTATTGCTAGGTCCTCTTTGATATCGGCCGTGTCACTCGGGGGTCACCGACTCATTAGCAAACAAGTTCCTTTTTATGAGTTCTTGAGATCATGCTATCTGGGCCCTTAAATTAGATAACAACATTAGGTGCACATAAATATTCATACTCATATATATAATAATCTTAAACATAAGTTCAAAAATACATAGAATAAAATTGGCACATCAAATCTCACCAATCCCCAACATCTCCCACGCCAATGGCATCTACTCACACATGAGAGGAGAATACCATAATGATATCATAGCAAAAGTAAATGGAGTTCATCTTGATATTACTGTAGCAAGCCATTATAGTTGAAGATCGAATCAAATGCAAACCAAGATGGAGTAGAGGTTTCAATCCATAATCTTACAAGTATGAATCTCTCTCTCAGTACAAGTGGGGTGTAGTGGATGAGGTGATGATATTGATGAGATTGATCTTTGGTGGAGTCAAGGATGGCCTTCTTCTTCTCTAGATCTGATCTCCTATGTTCTGATGCAAATGGTTGCTGTTGTGTTCTGTTTTTCATCGTATTGCCTTCACAAAAAGGGTTTTGTTTGATAAGACTATGGCGGCGCCAGCCAGTACGGGTGGGTGGTACGGTCATCTCCACCCGTACCGATGCCCGTTAAACACCTGGGTCGCCAGTATGGATTTGTCCTCAAAAGGAAATGTTTTTATTTCGTTGCAATTAGCCCATAAATGTCATCAGATCCTCTAGATATGATGGTTTCCTGAATAACATGACTTAAAAGCAAGGTTTTGCCTGGATTGCGATATTAGCGTTAGTTGAAACACAAAATCCAATGAAAACCCAATAAAACCAATAGATAGGTGATGGAAAATCCGTTGTAAAAAGCATCGAAATTTGGAGCTATCATGTGCCCCCCTCAACTGGGCGTGCCACCCAGGCCCGTTTCGGCCTCGAGCGTCGTCTCGGCTCCTCCTTTTTATAAATATCTCCGTCTCGCCATAAAACCTTCGCCATATTTTTCCCACGATTCACAGAGGCGGCGACGGAGGCGAAAGTCCTCTCCTACTCTGGGAGAGGACATATCCTGTAGCATCGGAGCCTTCAGTGTGTGTGTGTGTGTGTGTGTTGGGGGGGGATCAATGCCATCGTCATCACCACCCCTCCTTGGCATAGGGGGAGACCTCTCCATCAACATCTCCATTATCACAATCATCACCACCTTATCCATCTCCAAGATCCACCTCGCCCCCTCATAGTTTGTGATTGATTGAACCCCAGACATCTTTTAAGTTCTATTTGCATATTTATGATTGGTAATTTATCTTTATTTGGTGGAGATATTATATTTTTAGGGTGTGTTGTAATCCGTATGCCTCTGATCCATATTATGGTTGTCACTCGTGAGTAGATCCCCATGTTCCGAAGGGCATAGGATAAACTTTCTATGATTTCCATATAATATGCAATGCGTATTTGGTCAAATTTTTATCTTTTACGTGGTTCTATGATGGTTTTATGTGAATGTCGACTGCATATTAATTACTTCACCTATATAGGCTCATAGGGCTACACTTTGATGCAATGATGAGGGTGGGAAGGGATGAAATGACAAAAACCATTTTCCAAAACTTCGAGTTGTGTTAGAGGGATTTATGCTGGGAAAAAAATGAACTAACTGCTATGGAGGGACATTATGTCTTAATGATTTCTATACTTGCTCATGAAAATTCCTCTAGGACCCATCATAAGGGGTGTATTTTCTCATATCTATGGTTGCACCTAATTTAGGCTCTATCCTAAAGGAGTGAAACTTGACAAGATATTCACCATGTTGTGTAGAAATCTAAATTCTAAGTAAATCCATGCCGCCCTTGGGAACGCTTGTCACATATAAGTTCACACACACTTGAGCTAATCCTCTTGCTGCATAGAGGATTGGACTTTCTCTCATTGACAGCATTTACTTGTTGCTATTTACTTTAAGTACTTTATTTTATTGCAAACTACAAACCAAAAATACCAAAACCACACCATCCTTTTATTTTTTTATTTGTCAAACTTACTGACCAATACCTTCAGCTCCCCATGGGTTCAACAACCATTTGTTATTGAAAAGTACTACAATTAATCTCCTACACTTGGGAACCATCAATACCATGCGAGTTTTCATATGTGGTGGAAGCGATGATTGTTCTACCATCGGTTACGTCTTTATATAGGTGCAAAATTACAACGGTAACATCGATGGTTTTGGTAAGGGGAAACATAATGATCATCGTGATTGACTCAATCATGACGTGATCGGTGTGGATATTCGTTGCCTTATACACCGATTTGTGCGTTATATGATTGACACAATCGGTGCACATTTATTTGGCAAGGATACTTTCCTAACATTTATAACCTTATTGTGAGCACCTACATGTGGATAGGAAAAATAATATGGACAATTTCTAACTCACAAAAAATTCAAAACAATACTTTTGTTGGGATTATTCCATGGACTTGATCCTTGCAAGTTTGTTGCCATTAACTTTGTTAGAAGTAGATATTACGATGATGGATTTGTGTTCCAACGATGTACTATACATGGAGGAAGGGAGAGATGATTGTGTGGGAGGGGGACTAGCTTTGGGCTTACACTAGACGACAAAAATAAAAGCATGCAAGGCACGTGCATGTGTTGGACATGTTAGTTCCACCCATATTTATGAAACCGCGATAACTTACAACTACCTTAAGCAGTAAGCATTGGGTTGTGGAAGATGGCACTCATAGGGGTGTATATAGCAATGTTATACTAGATATATTAGCCCCACCCACTTCATTTATGTATGCAACCCCACAAATGTAGTTTGTTTTCATATGGCTAGGAAAACACTTTGTGAATTGTCTGGATGCTTATTTCCATGATCAGAAAAACCATAAGATAAGTAGATCTTGAGTTTTATGGCGATGTAATTTTCAAAAGATGTTCTATTGAGCGAGAAAGGAAAAGACATTAGTGTGGGATATGGGAGAATAATGATTTGAGCTTACGCTAGATGGAAAAAAGGAAAGGCCTACAAGAGTTCAGGGGGTCCCACATCCCGCTACATCCTCCCGCGCAGAACGACAAGCATCCCTAAAGAGACAGTAAAAAGTGTGGGTCCCCAGAGATCGCATCCTCTCCACAAACACATATCCTCTTCCACCATTAATGCACCGCCCCTCGCCATGCAAAGCGGTAGCTGCATCTGCCACTCCCAGCTGAAGCCATGTGGCGACCGTAGCCCCACCTCGTGACCAAGCATGGGCCAGCTAGGACGATGGCGAGATCGATCCTTCTCCCCGAGGACTGGATCGACACCGGCAAGCCCCTCCTGGGAACCAAGCCCCATCCGACCTCAGAGTCATATGTCATCGCCGAAACATGGGAAAACACATGCGTAGACCTACTTCGGCCACTGTTGCATGTGTCCATGCCGTGGTGGTTGGAAGGGGCGACATGAAGGAAGGTTGGGAAGGGAAAACACACTTCACGCTGGTTCGGGTCAATCTGGTACAATGCTGCAAAGGTACATCGACCGATGGTAGAGGCTACAAGCGGTGGTTGGTGGAGTTGTGCGGTGGTGCTGCGAAGGGAGTGCGGTGGTGCTACTGGCAATCAACGGCTGTGCTACCCGACCTTCGGGATGCTACCATTGATGTTACAACGGAGGGCAGAGCTGCTACCAGCGGCCATCTCCGATACTAATGGGGGTCGACGGCGCTGCAATTGTTGGGCAACACTTCTACCAATGGTGCTCAGGGTTGCTACCAATGTTTCTCCACTTCTTCGTGTTTCTACAAGCGGGGTTGGCGATGCTACCGTACAAAGTCTCGTTTGGAAATTTTCTTTTGGCCATCAGAAATTTGTTAGATACTCGTATTTTTACTTTGCTATATTGTTGTTCTCGGAATGTCGCAGTGTTCTTTTGCACCTTTTTTAACCCATCAAGAAAAATATCACATGTTACGATAGTATTAAATTTTCTCTACGAGGTATCCGACGAGCCAGACAAGACATTTTATTTTATTTGTGGTCGAATCATTTCTTCTACAATGCAGCAAAAGTGGGAGAGTTATTTGCTACAATGAAGCAAAAGCGAGATTGAAGTCGGGCAGACACGTATCGATAAGATGAGGCGGGATTCCGGAGAAATATACCTGGGGATGCCCACTACTCCCTAAAGTAAAAAGCAAGCCAGGCATGTCTTGCCTTCAACATGGTAAATCCAATAATCCTTACGAAACTACAAAATGTTTAATTTCTTTATAGATATAAGAATGCGGTTGCCTAGAGGATCAACATGACTATGGTATATATTATGTATGTTTTAAGATACGTGTACCTTATTTTTTAGGATTCACATGTATTTCCTTCGGTCTTTTTTATTTGACTCGAGTCAACTAAAAGAGACTGTAGGGAGTAGCTGCACTCTAAACGAGTTTAGATAGATGTAAGTCAGATAAACCTATAACACTTATTTTGGAACGAATGGAGTAAATATTAACAGTTGTCAGTCGCCTCACGTCTAGCCGGTTTTGAGATAGCTAGCAAAACAATGCTTATTTCACCTTCTTGTGAGAAAAGGGATCGATGTGCCAATATGAATTTGTTTTAACTACTGTATAAGAATTTGATATTTTTACTATAGTAAGAAACAGGGATATATTGTTAAAAAGGAAAGAAACGGGGGACTAACCTGTAGGAAATACAAAAAACGCGTAATTACAGGTGATTTCTAGGGATTGAACTGATAACCCCACAGTTTCCTTTTGTGACCAGGGCGGGCGCTAGTAAAAGCAGAATCGAGGCTGGATCCGGCCGTTCTCTCTCATCTCCCCCTCTTTTGGTCAAAACAACATTCCTACGAGATCTCCATTTCTTACCCTAGAAACCCGGTCCTGCCTGCCATGGCGGCGGCGGCGGATTGGACAAACCTCCACCAAGATCTCCTCACCCGTATCTTTGTCTTGCTCTCATGCATCACCGACCGCGTCAGGTTCTCCGCCCTGTGCAAACACTGGCGCAGCGTCGCGCTGCAGAGCCCGTCCCCGCTTCCCTGGCTCCTCATGCCCTCCACCGCCGTCACCTCCTGCTACCGGATCTTCGGCGGCTTCAGCGATCCGCGTCCATCTCTCGCCGACCACCCCCGCGGAGCACGCTTCTGCGGCTCTTTCCAGGGCGGCTGGTTCGTGGTCGCGCTGGAGCAGATCCGCGGCCACGCCCTGCTCAACCTCCGCTCGGGCGAGCGTGTCCGGCTCCCGGACCGCGTCCGCCTTCGAGATTATTTCTCCATGCAGGACGTCGACGACATACACTTCAAAGACTACACCAGGAAGTGCCCCGTCTTCATCCGCGCCGCCACCATGTCCGCCGCGCCGCCTGCCGGCCCTGGCGCTGGCGCTGGCGCCTGCGTCGTCGCCGCCTTGACCACCGGCCAGACCAATATCGCGTTCTGGCGCCCGGGGATGGACTGCTGGTCGACGACCAAGACGGAGCTTCGGGGTGACGCCCAAGACCTGACGTTCCACGACGGGTGGTTCTACACCGTCACGCCCAGGGACGAGCTATTCCGGTACAAGGTGAGCAACCGTAGAGGCGGCGCGATCAAGGTGCGAGGCCAGGAGATATCCTTCCCCGAGTCGTGGCAGGCCCCGTTGGCGTCCGGGGAGATCGTCTCCCGCTACCTCCTGCCGTCCGCCTCCGGCGAGGATCTGCTAATGGTGAAGAGGTATGTCCACCCGGCCAAAGGTACGTGGCGGTTCCAGGTCTTCACGCTGCTACAGAAAGGGAGCGGGCTGGCTTGCCGGCGCTTTTACCGGATGTGGGGGCAGGTGCTCTTCGTCGGCCGAGGATGCTCCAAGGCCTTCGACACCGGAAACCGTCAAACCGGCTGCGTCTACTTCCTCGACGACGTCTACCGTGGCCCCATGAGTGTTCTCCAGCAGGACCAGTACCGCTGCACTGACACTGGCTCCTTCTGTTGCTTTACCAAATCTTCCGACAATATCAACCGCTGCCTGCCGCAAGAGCCAGCCTCGGACTCCTCCCCATGGATCTGGTATCTCCAGTGAGCCAGGTTTGATCCAAGGCATGAATGATGGTAATTGTTCCATTTCTTTTGCTGATTCGTGAAGCATCGACTCACGCCGTGCTCTGGATCGGCGCCTATGTGTTGTTGTTGTTTGTCGTCACAGTTATTGGTCTTGTTGTAATCTTTTCCAGAACTAAAGGTTAAACATCGTGTCTGTTATTTTGAGCTTAATTTGAAGACTGTTCTGAACCCATTTCGTCTATATATGAAACTGTGAATTCTTTAGACTTATACCTCTGGATATGAGCCAGGTTTGATGTCTAAATGCGTGCTTCTATTTTTTCACTGCTTCTACTATTTCAATATATATGTGTAAGATATTCTGCCGTAAATCCTACATGCATGAGGTTCATTTGAAGTGCTGTAATGGTATATTTCTCAGAGTGCACAAATATGCTGACCGCATCGTCGTCTATCCACAACAGAAGCGTGTTTTCCATGTTTCCCAAGGCTGCGCATAAGTAAACTTCATATGCGGCTAGATATCGGATGTGTGGTGACCTTTGGGGCAAAAACAGTATGCTGAAGATCGTAGATTTTGGATGGCCATTCCGTACTTCTTGGTATGTTTCATGAGCCGTTGTTCAGTAAGTCAGTGTAGGTTTTATTTGTGCTACTCAAGGAATTGCTGCCTTTCTTCCTCTTCTCAACATAAAAATGCCTTTCTTGCCAGAGGCTACACGGACTGAGAAAATCTATAGCGCAGAGGTTATCTACTGGCAAGGTATTCACCATTTATATATTCAGACATGTATATTTGTGAAGCTCCAATAAAATATTATTCCTTCTAGATTTATGTTGTGTAAATATTATTCCTTCTAGATTTGTGTTGTGTAACATCTATGAGACACCTCTGCCATAGTACATGAAACCTAATGAATCAGCTTCGCTACCTAGCGTGACCTGTAAATATACATTCTGTTGAGGCTACCGATCATTGAGCCACTGACCTGCTGCTGCTCGAACCCAACTCCATCCAACCAATACGAATTAGCGTTACCCTTAGAAATTATGGTACAAAGGATTCTCAGATTAGCTGTGTTGTTTGTCGAATGAGCTACAACACATTGTTATTATCCCTAGTATTGCAGAGATATTTACACTTACTTCGTGCATAATGGTAGCCAAAAGTTTGAACTGATGGAAAGAAGGTGGGAAATTCACATATATTGTAACACACACTCTCATGTGTGACTCGATAGGGAGGACAGAAAGAGGGAAAGAGCAATTTTTATTAAGTTTGATTCGATAGGAAATTATTGCCACAAATGTATAACCAAGGGTAAAACGTGGAATTCACTCTTGTTTTTTTTTTACTCGAGAACTAGACCTTTCTAGTCAGGTCAATTGTGCCCCGGGCATGGCTGATAACAACTCCAGAGTTGGTCAATTTGGCGATGGCATAGACACAACATTTTTTTGCACTAGACCACCAAAGTCGTCCCCACCTAAATCAATAGCATGTTTCTCATCGGAAACATTGGTGCACACATAGTGCGGGTGTGTTAAAATTAAATTAAGCTGCAAACATTTCTTATGGAACCATGAAATGTTGGCCAACATTGCAACCCCCCACGCATGCAGTTTGTCGTGTCCCTCCAAACATGAAGATGCGTCTTTATAGGCGTAACCCTCTTCCACGTCAATGTAGATTATTATCCCTTGTTCTACAATATAGACAACATGGTGATGGTAATAGTTTACATGGAACTAATAACAACCGTGTATTTGTGCTTATCCCTTCAAATCTATAAGTTCATTGCATTCAAAATAGCTTTTGCTTGTGTCATTAATAAGAAAATTAAAATGTATAGCATGTAATCTTCCTATATCAATTCTTTTACTCAAATAATATTGCAGATCAAAATCTATGAAAATAAACAACACATTCCCATAACATGATAACAAATATAAATGTAATAAATAGGAATGTATATATAAGTAATAATACAGAATTAAATCATGTAAGAAATTGAAAATGAGATCACGTGAGATGACTTATTCCGTGATTTCTACTTCCAGTAGATCTTAAGGTGACTGTTCTTTGATAACATAGCAGGGGTATTTTCGTAGAAAATATTCTCCTGAAGTGGACCATCCCATCCAACTAGGAATGACTATGAATGATGTTATCTTATACTAGTAAAGTGCACGTGCTTTGCACGTCAATTCATATGTTATCTTAGCTTAATAATAAGGCATAATAATAATATGTTGTTTAGTTCAGACGTTGGGCATAGCACGTGGCTGATTTACAAATAAATATTTTTAAGATATTTAGAAGTAGCAACAACTATGACTATCGGCCCATTATACCCATGATATGTAAATACTACGTTTTTATAATGAAAAGGAGGTCATATGCATCGATTGATGCAGAGATCAGAGTTAATCCCTCTTATAAAAAAAGTAGCAACTAATCTGCTTGTCAATTTTGTGTCAGTACTTTTCACATTTGTCATTCAGGCTGGCAATGCACATATACATCTCCATGAACATCGATTTAAGCCTCC
The DNA here is from genome assembly GCF_019359855.2 of Lolium perenne. NCBI lineage: Eukaryota > Viridiplantae > Streptophyta > Magnoliopsida > Poales > Poaceae > Lolium > Lolium perenne. Next base: position 200,149,409 of record NC_067245.2, on the reverse strand, counting down.
ATTTATTGGTATAGTATCCTCGAGTCGTATCATAGTCTCATTATATTTCATTATTTTTTAATATCAGTTCAAATTTGCATAACATGTACATTTGATTTTCTATTTCTACATGTCATGATACTGTGTTATATTAAGATACCATTGTCACCGCTTCCATGTTAATTGTTTTAAAACATCGTTTTTTGGCAGCTTGGCATGTATGATATTACTTAACTTATCATATTCTCACAATAGCTAGCCTAAGTTTCTCCCAGTCTTGTCTCTAATTACAAAAAGTTACATCAAACGACAATTATTTTCAATGGAGTGACTCGAAAAGACTCGTCACCATTTATGTTGTATCTAAAAAAATTACAACCCATGATAGTAATTAATATTTTTACCATCTCACGGAATATTGCATGGCAAAAATGATGTTTTTTCCCGTCAGGAAGATGTTTCTGCATACGATAAAACAATGTCTCCATCCGCAAGAATCTACACCATAAGAAAAAATGAATTCCATCGCAATAATATTGTTCAAGAACCTGATGTTTCATTCATAGGGACATGCTAATCTATAATCACAATCGTCATGCAATAAATATGTCATATTAATGCTTGGATGCAATTTTTATTCAGTAAGTGTACTACATATATTTCAGCAGAAACATACGACTAATATCTTATCTTAGGAGTTATAGGTTAGAGAATGCATCTGTATGATACATTCTATCTATTTATACGTGGAGGGACTACTTCATACAATTCGTGACTAACCTTCCAAAAATAGTGTATATAGGTTAGGTTGTGTCACGTCGGAGGAATTGAACACGGTGATTATACTACAACTGATCAGATGGATGGGCTAACCGGTTAATGATTCCTTTAATTAATGCTAGCAGTACATGCGTCTGGACACATGCCACATGGGCCCTCCAATCAGTGACTGCCAAATGAAAGGTTCAGCTTTTCGGCTGGAGCGATGGACTTACCCGAAGATTCCAGCAACTTCACTCGGAAGTCACCACCGCGGGAACACAGCTGGGGGGCGAATCCAAGCGCTGGCAGCCGTTGGATCAAATAAGATTTGGTCTGATACACGGCAGATAGAAACTCCAACAGACAAATCAACGGCCTGGATTAATTTAGGATGTATTGGCGGGAACTGAGTGGCAAATCCAAATTCAAAAACTCGTGTACTATATAGTGGTATAGAAAATTAGGGCACCACACAAACAACACGCAAATGTAACCAGGTTTAGTAACAAACTCTAACGTAACAGTAGGAGTATCATAAGTTTTATTATTTCTTTTATGCGACTCGTACTATTAAACGGATAACCAAGTGAGGTTTTGATCAAGGTACACTCATCGGTGCATGAGTAAGAAACAAATTGAAAATGAGATCGCGTGCGATGACTTATTCCGTGATTTCTACTTCTAGTAGATCTTAAGGCGACTGTTCTTTGATGACATAGCAGGGGTATTTTCACAGAAAATATTTTCCTGAAGTGGACCATCCTATCCAACTAGGAATGACTACGAATGATGTTATCTTATAAATTAGAGCACCACACAAACAACACGCAGATGTAACCAGGTTTAGTAACAAACTCTAATGTAACAGTAGGAGTATGATAGTTTTATTATTTCTTTTATGCGACTCGTACCATTAAACGGATAACCAAGTGAGATTTTGATCAAGGTACACTCATCGGTGCACGAGTAAGAAACAAATGAATTACCACATGGAATGACCTATGCAAAGTGTAAGTATATGACCGTAGATGCACCAACTATGTGCTCTGTTGTAAAAGGTATGGACCTTTGTTCAAGAAGCACCAGTCTCCATATACCCTTACTGAAGTAAGCTTAGAGGCCCGCACTACAGTACGTTCAGTACTAGTGTCCGGTGATTACTGGCTCACTGCTATATATGGTAGCCTTGGCAAAATGTATTTTTGCCGTTGACGCTAGGTAGCGGTAGTAGCGGAGCTTGACAAAGAAATCAGGGCGGGCTAAAAATATTTTTTAGAGAGAAAATAATAGGGAAAAGTGGGATTAGAAAAGTTTAGGGCTGAATAATAACATAGATGGGCGGGCCATGGCACAGGTTTGCTTCCACTAAGCTCCGCCACTGGGTAGCGGAGCTGATCCACAGAAGATTCGTAGGGTTTCGTGTGCTGTGGCAGAGGTCTCATAGTAGATGCTGAACAACACAAATCTAGAAGGACCAATGTTTCGTAGCAGTTTCATGAATCTAAATGTCTATATATAGAAAAAACCAGCCAGTAGATACCTCTCATGTAGATTTGCAAGAAGGGAGACATTTTTTAGAAGAGCAAGAGAGGCAGTAGCTTTTTTTTCTTCAGTAGCATAAATAAAAAAACTACAGTACGTGACTTATTGAGCAACCGCACACGCTTGAAACATACCCAGAAGTGAAGAATGGCCATCCAAGCATACAGTCTTGATCAGCGCAAACTGTTTCTTTCCTAAGGTTTTCCGTGTACTGTATGCCTCACCACACATCAAATATTCAGGTGCATATCAAATATACTTATGGGCAGCCATGGGAAACATAGAAAAAGTACATGTCTGCTGTCGACAGAGAGATGCAGCCAGCAATTGCGTGCACTCTGAAAATACCATTCCAGCACTTTAAAAGAATCTCAAGCAGTAGAATTTACGGTAGAACACCTTAATTAGGCACAAAATTGAAATAGAGTAGTAGAAGCATGTAGGCATGTAGGAGTCTAAATAATTAACAATTTCACAAATAAAAGGTGTTCATAATGAGTCTTCAAAATAAGTTCAGAATAACAAACACGGTGTAGAAGTCTTAATTCTGGATAACATTACAGCACCAGGAATAACAATAAAAACTCTGACGGACAACAACAACAACACTAGAGACCGACCCAGAGGCCAGAGCACAGCGTGCGTACGTCGATCTTTCACAAATCAGCAAACGAAATGGAACAATTATACCATTATTATTCATGTCTGGAATCGAACCTGGAGGCTCACTGGAGATACCAGATCCATGGCGAGGAGTCGGAGGTTGGCCCTTGCGGCAGGCAGCGGCTGATATGGCGGTCGGAAGATTTGGGAAGGGGGCAGAAGGAGCCGGTGTCAGTGGAGTGGTAGTGGTCCTGCTGGAGAACACTCATGGGACCACCATAGTAGACGTCGTCGAGGAAGTAGATATAGCCCGGTTGGTTGTTTCCGGTGTCGAAGGCCTTGGAGCATCCTCGCCCGACGAACAGCACATGCCCCCACATCCGGTAAAAGCGCCGGCAAGCCAGCCCGCTCCTTTTCTGTATCAGCGTGAAGATCTGGAACCGCCACGTACCTATCTTCGGGTGGACATACCTCTTCACCAGCAGCAGATCCGCGCCGGAGGCAGACGGCAGGAGGTAGCGGGAGACGATCTCCCCGGGCACCGATGGGGCCTCCGGCGACTCCAACAGATTCAGCTCTTGGCCTTGCACCTTGATCGCGCCGTCCTCGTCAAGGTCATTCTCCACCTTGTACCTGAATAACTCCCCGCTGGGGTTGACGGCGCAGAACCGCCCGTCGTGGAACGTCAGGTCCTCGGCTTTACCCGAAAGCCGCGTCGCCGTCGTCGACCAGCAGTCCATCCCCGGGCGCCAGAACGCGATATTGGTGGCGCCGGTCGTCAGGGCGGCCACCACGCAGGCGCCGCCAGGCGGCGCGGCGGACATGGTGGCCACGCGGAGGAAGACTGGGCACTTCTTGGTGAAGCCTTGTTCTCGAAGTAGGACGCGGTCCGGGAGCTGGATGCGCTCGCCCGACCGGAGGTTGAGCAGGGCGTGGCCGCGAATATGCTCCAGCGCGACCACGAACCAGCCACCTGGGAAGGAGCCGCAGAAGCGTGCTCCGCGGGGGTAGTCGGCGAGGGATGGACGCGGATCGCTGAAGCCGCCCAAGATCCGGTAGCAGGAGGTGACGGCGGTGGAGGGCATGAGGAGCCAGGGAAGCGGGGACGGGCTCTGCAGCGCGACGCTGCGCCAGTGTTTGCACATGGCGGAGAACCTCACGCGGTCGGTGATGCATGAGAGCAAGACAAAGATGCGGGCGAGGAGGTCCTGGTGGAGGTTTGTCCAATCCGCCGCCGCCGCCATGGCAGGCAGGAGCAGGAGCAGGACCGGGTTTCTAGGGTTGGGTAAGGAATGCTGTTTTGGGGAAAACAGGGGGAGACGAGAGAGATCGGCCGGATCCAGCATCGATCCGCCTTTTAGTACCGCCTGCCCTAATCTGACTTTTAGGATACTATGGAGTTATCAGTTTGACCCCTGGAAATCCCCTCCAATTGCGGGAGTTTCTACTTCCTACAAACTAGTCCCTGTTTCCTTTTTTTTTTGACATATATCCCAGATCCACACAAAGTATATATAAATCTATCCAAATCCGTGTCGTTTGTATCCGAACTTACGAGGTATTTTATGGAGAAAAGTAAATAAATCCTATACTATTACTCTCACTTACGCTATTGGCCCATATGTCATATCTATCTACTACCACCGTTCTTCAAAAAATGCTGCTCTCTGTTGCGGTTCGTGTGCATCCCCTATGAAGGGAATAAGCGTGACCGCGGTTCGTGTGCATCCCCTATGAAGGGAATAAGCGTGACCGTCCTTGTAACCATTCCAGGCATGCCAGGGAGGCTAAGCTTCCCGAGCTCGCCTCTTCCACGCGGCCAGTCACCGACCGCACTGCCGTGTTCTAGGAACCATCGCCGACACACGTATCCTCCAAAATCCAACACGGGCTCGAAACTTCCGCCATCTGGACCACACACATCGTCGCTCATCTAGTGCTGGCGCGAGATCGAGGCCGTCGGCCCCGTTACGCCTAGTGCCATAGGCGTCGTCGCCTCTAAGCCCGATAGCTTGCCACGTGGCCACTAGGATGGCATGGGCCAATTGCTCGCTGGCGAGCACACTGGGAGTAGCGAGGCGTTCCCGATCGATTTTCATGTTAGGGAGAAGATCAGGGCATTGGGAGGAGCGGTTGGGGAACATGTGGCAGCTAGGTACCGACCAAGGTCCCACCAGTGGAGGCGCTAAGGAGGTGGGGCGAGCTAGAATCTAGAGGGAGACTCATATGAGGGAGTAGGTAGAAAGGGGAAGAAGGTCGGCTCTTACTAGTAGCGTCCGCATGACACTGCGAGCATCCAATCCCAACATGGATTGTTTCATTCCCCGTGCACCAAACACCTCTTAGGGTTCAATCTAGACCGAGATTCGTAAGTTTAGGGTACAAACGATAGGGATTTGAAGTTTTGGGTTCATTTTGCCAAACCTTTACGAGTTCGGGGTTTAAAATAGACTTCTTGCTAGTTACAATGTGGTAATCTAATTGTTTCATTTTGTTCAAACTGACAATTACGCATTCACACGTCTTATAAATCAACTACTGCATTTAACGTTTATATCAGTTTGAATCCATGTGGAAACTGATATAAAATTGACAATGCACTACGTATCTCAATTTCTGAGTGTTTGCCGGGTATCCTAAGCTTATCTTGAAAATAACAGTTGCACCCTAAACTTACTCATGCCCAACAACCATAGCTAAACACTGCAGATATTATTTTGTCATCTTTCTGGAAATAGTTCTCAATTGATCATTCACTGAACTTTGCATACTAAAACTGCACAATTTCTTCTTTAAGGAGGAGAAAACATGTCAGTTGTATTTGAAAAGAGTGAAAAACATTGATGGTTACAATGTTATTAGAGTGGATTGCAAAGCTCTAATGCTAACATAAATAACATGGTCGTTCATTATATATTTTTTCCCATACTTATATTTTTTGGGTTTTATTTCACAACAAAAGGTTTGAAAAATTAAAACAAAAATAAAAAAGTAACAAAATAATAAGAACTCCAGCAACCTTACGAACATGGAAAAATACTTCTCCTGCAAGGATGCTAGAAAAAGGGTTGATTACTTTCTATTTGGTTCCGGATGAAGTAATAACTTTAATTTTTTCCCTGGATACATAGGAATTATCGAATCCATCATGTGATGATGCTTGGCAAGAGGATTTATACAAGTATTTGTTATAACATTTTTTTTGTTTCATGAACCAACACAAGCGAAATACAGTGATTATCAATAATGAAGAAGCAGGCTAGGGCAAAAGTTTACTTGCAGTTGCGTACATAGACGTGGGTACATAAGATGAACATTAGGCATCAATTAATGTTACATATATACTTTTTAAAATTATAAGTGGGTGATGTTTCTGTATACCACCACGACAATACTGCCGAAATTTCATGGATTGGATTGTCCAACCTTGCCCCTATTCTTTCTCATCGGTTTTCCTGGATTATTTAGCTAAGACTAGAGCAACATATTTACATTTAGTGACATCATCGTTGATCCCTAGGGAATCGGTTTCAGTTACCAAACTAGCCTTACTATCACTGATGTTGGGTCTAGCCTTCCACTCTCCTCTGCTAGCTAGTTGGCTTTCCTTGTACCGATCTTCTGTGCCTCAAGTATGAGGGAGTCCTGAGATCGAGGTAGACAAAGGGGAAATGTAATTGCACACGCATTGAGTAATAGTAAAACTGCACTGGCTATGGCCATCCATAGCGAATTTTCTTACTAAATCTATGGGAGGCTGGCCCAGTGCGGTTCCTCTATCTTTTGTATATCTTCAGCCCCGCGAGTGTCAACTCTTCCCTTTCCTAGCGCGGCAACACTGCCTAGACCACTCCTCCCATGTAAGCAAGCGGTAGCCCGCGATGATCGAATAGTCCAACACCCGGTCGACATGGACACCATCATCTTCTTCAGCACACAAATATTCTTCCATGGCATCATCTTCTTCAACACCTCCGACATCTACTGCCCCAGAACAAGAGCCCAAACGGCGACGGTGGCGCAGATGCATCAACATATGAAAGGTATGATTCATCTGTAGCAATTAACCGAGTGGCAGGATTTGTTGTTATGAATTTGTCATAGTGCCGACCTGCTAGGTGAGGAAGCAATGCTAACCAACGAGCAAATGGCGGAGAAGAGGCGTGAAGGAGAAATATGCTACAATTGCAAGAGAAGAAGGCAAGACTCTCTGCAACTTCTTGGAGGTGATTTTTTTAAAAGTTTCATGCACACGTATCTCTTGGATTTTCTAGCTCCTATTTGTTGTAGTGAAATGGATCTCTTGTTCATTCAAGAATTTAAGATGATGATTGCATCATCGTATCCCCGTGGATGAAGGGGCTCACAACCCTGACCGGTATAATGTCAATCATACAAATCTTGCTTACAGATTGGTATAAAATCTTTTCACCTTAATCAAAGAAATCTTTTCGCTAATATAGTATAGCACCGTGACATGGATGACATGGATGTAGCAGCAGGTGGTTAATTCTTCCAAAGAGTGCGCGCCTGTTTGATGGATTGAAGAAGTACACAACAAAGAGTGCAGACTAGTGTCGTTTGTACAATGGGCTCATAAGGGGCCAGGCTAAGGGAAAACAACAGGGTGTTATTTAGGTGCCGGCTTCAAAATTCCTCCGAGAATCCCTTGAGGTCGATCCATCGCATGAGACTAAGTTCCATTACTTTTCCTCAAAGAATGTGAGGAAGAGATGTGGATTTGATCATGTTTCCGGAATAGTTGTTGACCAAGTTACTAACCCTTCATACTCTACTTGGCATACCCTAAATTAAACCTCATACACATGGTTTCGTAACATGAAATCGAGCATATAGTATGTCTTTATTTTGAGTAATAATTCAGCTGAGCTAATGGCACATTGTATCTATTTTCAGAATTTGTCTATATAATGATTATCTTTATCATTATATTTTGTAGGATGTTGGATCTATTCTCTTATGTTCCAATTGCTTCCTTTCATGGCTGTGATTTGAAAAAACCTGCCAGTCGTGTGGTTGTTGATGGCTTGTTATAATTGTATGCCTCTTTGCGAACAAGCCAACAAAACAGGGAAAACCATCACCGTAGAAGGGTCTGAATCCAGAGAATAGGAGCATTAACTTTTGGGCTTTGTGGGAACTGTTCAAGATGTCCAAGGAAAGAATCTGGTCGATCATACCTATTTCTGTCTGAACATCTTCGAAGTATATAATGATAAAAACTTCAGGACCTTCTTGATGACAAATGATAAATGCTGAAGTGGCTTTTCTCTTCTTGTGTTATTCATTTGTGGTTCGTAAATACTCCTGTTTGGCACATGACAAAAAATACTGAGTTTTCCTCAGTAGTCAGTACATGTCATTTACTATATAGTGGCACACTTATAATTACTAGTAAAGTGCACGTGCTTTGCACGTCAATTCATATGTTATCTTAGCTTAATAATAAGGCATAATAATAATATGTTGTTTAGTTCAGACGTTGGGCATAGCACGTGGCTGATTTACAAATAAATATTTTTAAGATATTTAGAAGTAGCAACAACTATGACTATCGGCCCATTATACCCATGATATGTAAATACTACGTTTTTATAATGAAAAGGAGGTCATATGCATCGATTGATGCAGAGATCAGAGTTAATCCCTCTTATAAAAAAAGTAGCAACTAATCTGCTTGTCAATTTTGTGTCAGTACTTTTCACATTTGTCATTCAGGCTGGCAATGCACATATACATCTCCATGAACATCGATTTAAGCCTCCATTTATTGGTATAGTATCCTCGAGTCGTATCATAGTCTCATTATATTTCATTATTTTTTAATATCAGTTCAAATTTGCATAACATGTACATTTGATTTTCTATTTCTACATGTCATGATACTGTGTTATATTAAGATACCATTGTCACCGCTTCCATGTTAATTGTTTTAAAACATCGTTTTTTGGCAGCTTGGCATGTATGATATTACTTAACTTATCATATTCTCACAATAGCTAGCCTAAGTTTCTCCCAGTCTTGTCTCTAATTACAAAAAGTTACATCAAACGACAATTATTTTCAATGGAGTGACTCGAAAAGACTCGTCACCATTTATGTTGTATCTAAAAAAATTACAACCCATGATAGTAATTAATATTTTTACCATCTCACGGAATATTGCATGGCAAAAATGATGTTTTTTCCCGTCAGGAAGATGTTTCTGCATACGATAAAACAATGTCTCCATCCGCAAGAATCTACACCATAAGAAAAAATGAATTCCATCGCAATAATATTGTTCAAGAACCTGATGTTTCATTCATAGGGACATGCTAATCTATAATCACAATCGTCATGCAATAAATATGTCATATTAATGCTTGGATGCAATTTTTATTCAGTAAGTGTACTACATATATTTCAGCAGAAACATACGACTAATATCTTATCTTAGGAGTTATAGGTTAGAGAATGCATCTGTATGATACATTCTATCTATTTATACGTGGAGGGACTACTTCATACAATTCGTGACTAACCTTCCAAAAATAGTGTATATAGGTTAGGTTGTGTCACGTCGGAGGAATTGAACACGGTGATTATACTACAACTGATCAGATGGATGGGCTAACCGGTTAATGATTCCTTTAATTAATGCTAGCAGTACATGCGTCTGGACACATGCCACATGGGCCCTCCAATCAGTGACTGCCAAATGAAAGGTTCAGCTTTTCGGCTGGAGCGATGGACTTACCCGAAGATTCCAGCAACTTCACTCGGAAGTCACCACCGCGGGAACACAGCTGGGGGGCGAATCCAAGCGCTGGCAGCCGTTGGATCAAATAAGATTTGGTCTGATACACGGCAGATAGAAACTCCAACAGACAAATCAACGGCCTGGATTAATTTAGGATGTATTGGCGGGAACTGAGTGGCAAATCCAAATTCAAAAACTCGTGTACTATATAGTGGTATAGATATGTGCCCAGTTTTCTGTTCGAAGTTTCTATCCTCACTTGTTGTATTGTTTTTGTAGGTTTCCCAAGTAATTGTTGACGAAAGGTACAATGGTAAGTAGTTTTAATAATCAATAATTAGTTGAAAGCATTCATAAGTAAGCCGTTTGACTAATCACAATTTGGTTGAATGCACTCATCTGTAAGTAACTTTGTGTATTTCATTTGTTTGTACGTCTTGAAAGATTGAGATTCTGTGAGTAGCTCTGGTTGATGGAACAGATTTCACTCATCTACAAATGCTGCTCCATCGAGAACACATTGGGTGAGAGCCACTCTGAATATGAACAGACAAAGTTTTATTTGCTCTGATATTGCAGGAAAGTTGCAGCAGGAGCAACAAAATCTGGCTACTTGCAACACAAGAACTATTAGCTCCAAATAGGCAAAAGTTCTGATAAATTCATATAAACTGCAGTATTTGGATTTTAGAAGGGATATGATTAGTTGGATGTAATAGGAAAAAGACGTTCAGTTCAGTTCTCATTTTTTTTACTTCTAAAAAGTGTGCCGGCTACTACAAGTCTACAAGTCACCGACTAGCTGCTGTCACTGTCACTATCAAGATGGTTAGCTCTTATTGGAATACTAATATATGACTTTGGACTCTATATTTTGGGGGCATAAATATTGATGTTTTGTTACTAATGTTATGCTCTTATGTTAAGGTTTATAACTTTTTTTTATTAAATATCCTCCAGCTTTCCTCATCTATGTTGTTCAGACAGGAAAGTGTGCATTCTGAATGATGTTACTAATGATTGGTGTTAGAGTAGCAACTTAATACTTTCTTCCTTTTGCAATGCCAAGAATTGAAGCAAGCACAACAATACCAGTACTTTTACATATGCCATTGTTCTCATGTTGTACTGATTATGTTGGAACGATGACGCTTCACTCTTCACGGTTGATCATATGAGACTAAATGGACTGCCTCAAGTAGTTTCGAAATTTTCATCCCAGGATTGTATTTCCTCATGTATACTTACAATGCCTCATTATGATTAGTGTGGTGTAGCTTTGAACAATTACGTTGGGGTTCATTCATGTGAAGACAATAATTTGTATATGCATCATACAAAAGCATTTATGTGAGAAGTTTGTTTTCTGGAGTGGCATTTGAAACTATGAATAACTAGGTTAAAAAATGTACTTTATGAATGATATAACAAAATAGCGTGGGTTTAAAAATACGCTATTAGCATGCTATAGCGTGCTATTAACACGAATAGCGCGCTATAGCGCCGAAATAGCGTAGCGTAGGCTCTCCAGATATGCTATAGCGTGCTATTAGCGTTGGAATCGCGCGCTATTTTTTTTCCATGATCTAATCTAATGGAAATGGTTGTGGTGATGCTGGTTATGGTGGCAACTCGGCGTGGCTTTAAGATTGGTTCTTGATGGCATCTTTGTGGTTGCTTCCTCTCTTGTCATTTTATAGAGATGGTGTAATACGGTATCGGGGGTCTTCTAGGGCAAAATGGCTATCAGACCCTTCACAAAATTTGTTAGTGCTGACGTCACGGAGTTGTTGTTTTGCGGTATGAACGCCGGTGCGAGCACTTGTGCTTTTACCATGCATTGGATTGAGCGTTCTCTTTTGATTGGAATGTCTTCTCCCATTAGTATTTTCCCATGTATGCCCGAATTTACTTCTAAATACGTCCATATTTTAAGTAGTATAATAAACAAGAAGGTTTGCACATTAGTGCGTTTATTTACGATTACTGGGCAAGTTGAAGGGGTAATCGAACAAAATCTATGAATATCTGGTGTAAAGGATAAAAATGAGTGTAATTTTCACTCATGTGTCCTGGGGCTATGCAATGATCTACTCTCGTCATACTCAGCTTTTCGTTCTCTTCTCATCACCAGGCTCAACTCCCTCATCCAGCCTTGCTCGGAACCTAACATACCCTCCTCTCATGTTATGCAGCTGGCTCTTCCCATGAACACTCTCCAAAGCCTTGTGCTTAATGACTGCTTTCCTCTATACTGTTGGCCTCTTGACATACACCAGGAGAGGTTAGTGATAGAGGAAGATGTCATTAAACCTAGGGTCCGGGAGTCTTGTTCGACCCACATAGTAGGAAGAAAGAGTTCTGGAAAGTTCAGCTCGATCGTTTTACCTTTGTAATTGGCCCAAATGAGTTCCTTTTGTGTTTCTAACCATTCTTCATGCAACCTATGTTCTGTTACAAGGAACCCAATCATGCAATCAAGCGCGCGCGTGTGTGCATGCGTGTGTGTGTCTTGTGAAGTTTGTACCGTGCGTGTATTGTGAAGTTTGTACTCACATGTATTCTAACATTCTAATGTGCTTTGTCGTGTGTATCAAAGTGTAAAATAAGTTGTGTATAAAATTTCATGAACGTTATGTTCAATTCTCACTCATGCATGTGCAAGCTTGAGATCTTTTGGGCAAGGCTAGTACAACTTTAACCTCCGTCTGTTTTTTTTTTTTACTTTAGGTTATGAGTGAGCTAAAAAAACGATGAGCATATAAGGCCTCATAGCCTGGAAAATATGAATACCTTTAACTTGGATTAAAAAATAAATAAATTTCAATGCTTCAAATTTTATATAAAAAAGATTATATCCAGCCGACTTCCACCCCCTTCATCAGGCACATGGCTAACTGATTAGTGGAGAATCCTACCATTAAGCGATACTGAACAATTTGCTAAGTTGGCAACTGATAGGTTGGAGATGTCCATGATGGTGGAGCTCAAGTACTTCCTCGGTTTTGAGATCAAGCAACTACAACATGGAACCTTCATCAACCAAGAAAAATACATTCAAGATATGCACAAAAGATTTTTCGGTCCACAATATGTTTTTGTATCACAAATACGATGTCGGTTTCGTGTGGTTTCCTCCGGTGTCCCTCGTAGCGCCCGTTCTTGCGAAAAGTCACCCTGGCGGGTCCGAATTTGAGTACAATTCACTCAAAAATATCAAAAAATGGAGAACCTTCATGAGGCGTCATTTTAGGTGACCTAATTGAGCGGAAAATTGCAAATTTGGAATACGCTAGTTATTCTGGTAAACCCTTCACAAAGGAGCTACCACCGAGGTTCTAGGGATTTTAGGGAAGATGAGCAAGGTCATGACCTGAAGCATGTCATAGTTTTCCAGAGCAAGCCCATGTTGCTCACAGGCGTGGGGCTTTGGACGGGAAGCAATGTTGGCCTTATGAGTTTTCCATTTCTAAACACTAAAAACTCATTTTCATTTTCCCGACACTGAATCAGTTTTCTTTTGTGTGAAGCAACTATAAGAAGTGCAATATGAAATGGTACGAAACCTATGCAAAAAACAGAAGACCACTTTGGTACTACGGTTCACATAACTTCTGCACGCGCTAGCTTTGTAGGAATTTATGGTATTTTATATGGTGTCATGCTTATTTCGCAAGAAACAAGCCAGATTTGAACTGAGCTTAACTCTCTGTTTGCTCCAGATATTTTTTGTTTGTTGCAAAACTCATATTTAGGTTCACAACGTGTTGTTTTACCACATATACGATGTCGGTTTCGTGCGGTACCACATGGGTGGGAGGGAAAAATAAGCATGAAAACCTAATGTGTTTGCCTAGTGTCAAGGTTTGACACTAGGCAAAGCTACTCTTTGCCGGGTGTTGATATGAGGACACTACTCAAAGGCATGTCTTTGCCAAGTGACTCTTAGTTGGCACTCGGCAAAGGGTGATGCCGTCAAGGTTGCCATCAAATGGAGGGACAGTGGCCACGTGTAGCATGTCTTTACGAAGTTTGACATTGACTAAATCTAGAACATGAGGTAATTATGAACTACCGAGGGAGTACCAAAAACTGTTGCTCATCTGACAATAATATGCGTATGGTAATTTCTTAGGGTGAAAGCTACTTATTTTTTAGAAGTATAAAGCAACTTCAGTTTTATAGTTGGTTAAGACACACTTTCATATTTTCTTTGACCATGAATTTACTTTAAATATATAAAAATTATTGGTATAAATTAGCATCAATAGAAAGTGTTTTCCAATACGAATTCAACGATGCTAATTAAACGTAATATAATTAAGATTTTGTTGCTTGATTTTCTAGGTTAAAGTTCATCTTAGAATGCATGTGCGCGTATTATTCATCGAAACAAAGGCAGTGTAGAGTTATAACTTATAACACCAGGCACAATACTTGAGACTCATACTAACTATATACGGTAGTCTAGTTATAGTACTTGCTGGCTCTCGGGTCTCGACTCACTAGCCTCGAGAGAATACCCAGAGAGGCAGTATCTTTTCTTCACTAGCATAAATGAGAAACAAACTCCTAGAACATTTTTTTTTTAAAAAAATTCACCTTGGGGGGGGGGGGGTTTCAGCAATTTTTTTGTAACGGTAGAGCCATAGGGAGAGACCAGCGATTACATTGGAGAGGGTAGGGTGGGTGTTGGAGCGATTGTTACAGAAAATTAGCGTGTTCCTGCTCTCCCAAAGCTTCCAGAGAAAGGTGAGTGCCACTTTCAGCCAGATCATTGCTCGTAGTTGATCATGGATTGGCGTTGTCCATATGATCGGTGAAGTCATTGATCTGAGGGTTTAGTCCTGCCTATTGCCATACTGATCTGGCTCCCGGACAATCAAAGAAGAGATGCTTCCAATCTTCATTGGCTGCGGGGCAGTATGTGCAGAGTGGTGTGTCAAGGATACTCTTGTGATGTAGGTTATGTCTTGTGTTTAGTCAGTCGAGGTGGAGGGGCCAACCAAAGATCTTTACTTTCCCAGGAGCTCGCGATCCCCAGATGGGCCTGGTGCTATCCTCCGGTTCATCTTGGTGCAGAATTCTGTAGGCGACTTTAGTTGAGAAAGGAGCGCCATCAAGCATGACTCTCCTGTCCTCATTCAAGTTGAGTCGCAGGTCCTAGATTATCTGCACAAGAGAATCAAGCTCAGCAGAAGCTGCACTGGTTAGTCTATTCCATAGGCCACTTTGGATCCCTACTCGCACAATATCTCCGACAAAGGCAGTAGGGTTTATGTGGTGGGAGAATAAAGCTGAGTGTGTGTAGGCAAGAGGTTCCGGGAGGAGCCAGGGATCAAGCCAGAAGAAGGTGCTCATACCATTGTTGACAATACATTTGGTGATAGCTCTAAGTAGGTCAAGGATTTTAAAGACTGTTTTGCCTAGGAAGGAGCTGTTGTGGCCTTGGCTAATGGGGAAAGGGGACAGGTTTGTAATCCAAGTTTTCCAAGGAGTTTCAGTTTGGTGCAGAGCTTTGTAGCAGAATTTCAGTAACATGCAGACATTTTGTGCTTGCAGGTTTTTAACACCTAGTCCACCCTTTTCTTTGGGAGTGCATGCTCGATTCCATGCCACAAGGCACTGGGCTCCGGTGCAAACGTCGTCACCTGTCCCCAGAAGAAAGCTTTCCTTTTCCTATCGATTTATTGGAGGATCAGAAGTGGTATGAGTAGAGATGACATGAAATAAGTGGGGAGGCTGTCCATGATTCCTGAGAGCAGTATGAGTCTTCCACCTTTAGAGAGTAGAGAAGCGCGCCATCCCGCTAGGTAAATGTCGATACGATCGATGAGTGGTTGAAATGCTGCAGCTGGCAGTTTGGTTGGGGATAGTGGAAGTCCTAGGTAGGTTTGAGGGAAGGATTGAGTATCGGTTCCTAGGATCGTTGCGATTTCAGTTGCGACCGAATCCAAGACATTCATCGGTATATAAGTTGTTTTGGAGAAGTTAATCTGCAGCCCTGTGGCTGAAGCAAAGTCATCTAGGATTAATTTCAGCTTGTGAGCAGCCTGTGTTGTTGCCTGGATGAGCAGGAGAGTGTCGTCAGCGTATTGCAACGTTGTTGGTGGTAGATCGCATCTGATTGGGTATTTAGGTCACCGCCGATGAACGCTTTGATGATCAGTTGTTGTAGGATGTCAGAAAAAATGATGTAGAGGTAGGGGGAGATATGGTCGCCCTGTCTGAGTCCGTTTCTACACTGAATCCATGGACCTGGGACTCTGTTTAACAGGATGGCCGTTTTCCCTGTTTGTAGTAGTATACTATGATTCCATTGGCAAAAAAGGTTTGGGAAGCCTCTTGTTAGCAGAATTTTAATTAGAGCTTCCCAGGAAACTGAGTTAAATACTTTCCTAAAGTCTAATTTGATTACCATCGTGGGTGCCTTCCTTTTATGGCAGCAGTTGAGAAGATCTGCTGTGTAGGTGAAGTTTTCTGAGATGGAGCGCCCTCTGACAAAGCCTGTTTGATCACCATGAATGAGTTGCGGGGTTGCTGGAACCTGTTAGCTAGTACTTTGGTGATGGCTTTGATTGGGCAGTTCTGGAGAGATATTGGTCTGTAGTCATTTGGAGCTGTGGCTCTTTGTAATTTTGGGATAAGGATGAGATGAGCCCTGTTGATTGCGGATGTGTCTGAGGTTTGATTGAAGAATTGGGTGAACAGAAGTAGGATCTTAGTATTTTTTGCAGAAACCTGGTCCAAATCCATCTGGGCCAGGGCTTGCATTGTTGTTCATTTGAAAGAAAACTTGAGTGATTTCATCTTGTGAGAACGGTTGAATCAGTAAAGGCCAGGTACATGCGTAGGGTAGAGTTTCTGAATTTGGAAGTTCCAGTTTGGTTGGAAGGCGTGGCTAAGCAGTTGCTTATAGTAATTTGTAAGAATTTCCAGTTTGTTTTCATAGGAAGTGAAGACGGATCCGTTGGACACAATTGAGGCAATTTTATTGTTTCTATACTTGTCGGTGACGATGGCGTGGAAATATTTTGAATTTTCGTCTCCATCAATGGCAAACCTGATTTTGCTTCTTTGTGTCCAAAAGGCAATTCTTTCCTTAATTAAGCGTTGAAGGAATTTAATGATTAAGCGTCTAAGGTTTAATTCAAGGGTGGAGAGAGGCCTTAGTTCTTCCACATGGTCGAGAAAGGAGATAATAGTTTTAGCATTGGCCTCTTGAAGTTTTTGCGAGGGAAGAGATCGTCTCCAGAGCCGTAGATGTTGCCTTGATCATTTTAGCGCGTAAACGAGAGAGTTGACAGCGTTCGAATGATCTTGGGCCGAGTTCCATGAATTCTGGATTAGTGGGCCGCATGATGGGATGTAGGTCCAAGAATTTTCAAATCGAAAATTGGCGGGACGGGGAATGTGTGTGGAGATTGACACTATGATCCGCACGTGATCGGAGAGGTATCTCGTTAGTGATGATACGGAGGAGTTCGGGAAGAGTTGATTCCAATCAGCGTTGACAAAAACTCTGTCTACGCTCTGGAGGGTCGGTTCGTAACGGTTACTAGACCATGTGTAGAGCCTATCAGTAAGAGGGAGCTCGATGAGTGCAAGATTGTTGATTGTGTCATTAAAGGCGTCAGCCTCGTCTTGTCTAAAGGAAGAATTGTTTTTATCGGAAGCAAAACACATTAGATTAAAGTCTCCAATGACCATCTAGGGCGTGCCATCTATCGGGCTAGTTGTGAGAGTTCGTCGAGGAAGGAAAGTTTAACAGAATGGTCCGTAGGTGCATAAATATTAGTGACGATTAGCTTTTGATTGTTCGCAGTGGATTGGATGTTGGAGGATAGCGCGAATTGGTGTTGACTGTTGAGTGTGATTCTGTAAGGAGAAATGGTTGGAGGGTGGAGTAGAGAGGATTCCTCCTGCAGAGCCGTTAGGTGGCTTGTAGCAGAAATTTTGTAAGTGTCGTGGTAGGAAAGTTTTAGCTTTAGTTGTGGTTATTTCTGCTAGTTTTAGCGCCGCCGCCACCGCCTCCCCCTCCTCCGATCTCCCTCCTCCCTGCCGCCGCCGGCGCGCGCGTGCGGGCAAAGCTCGTGAAGCTCTCGGCGGCGGCAGGTTTCCCTCTCGCGTCGCGCGCGCGGAGGTGACGTTGGATCTGCGGCGGGGTCATCGGCCGGCGGCGGGGCTGGTCGGCGGCCTCCGTGGTGGGATCCAGGGTGGGATCCGGGGCGGCGGTTTCTGCGGCGCGTCGCGCCGGCTGCCTTGGCAAGGGCTGCGGTGGCCGGGTGAGGCTTCGGCGATGCGGCCGGCGGCGGGGGTGACTCCGAAGGCTGTGGATCCGGCTTCTTCGTTGACGTGGTCGCGCTTGGTGGTGGTCGGTGAGTCCTCCGCCCCCGGCGGACGACTCGGCGACGGGTCTGTGGTCGGTGGCGGCCTCCTCTCCGCCGATGAGGTCGACCGGCAGGCGGCGGCGAGGGGGCCTGCTGCTCTGCCTTTTTGAGGTGGCAGTCCTAGGGTTTCTCTCGCGCCAAGTGAAGATCGTTCGGATGCTTCTTCTCATCGAGCTTGCTGGATTGTCGTGTTCCGGAAGACCCTGTCGGCGAAATTCATTGTGCGATCAATGCCTGAAGATTGCTGGATTGGGTGTTATCGGTCGAGCGCACCCATGTTTTTTATCTGACCGTTTGGTTTCAGAGGGAGCGCTTCGAAGCTCTGCTGGCTGTTAATATCATGGAGCTTGTTTTCTTTCCATGGTGCTGGCGGAGAAGGTCATGAAAGTCAAGATTGGTGGAAGAGCAATGGTGGTCGGATCTTGGTGGTGAGATGGAATTGGCTTGGTGTTCTGGGCTTCACAACAGCGGTATGGAAGTGGGGGCGACAACACATGTGAAGTTCAGAGTCCTACCTTTCAGGGTGAAAACCCAAGGTCTAGCCTTAACTGGTTGTGTCTGGCAAAGATCTTGTTGGAGGCATTGTTTTGAGAGCGGGGGCTATCTTCAGGGTGAAAACCTAAGATCTTGGATCGGGCGACGACGGTGTTAGAGCACTGTTCCCTTCTTGAAGGCGTCATTTTTGGAGAGTCTGTATTTCAGGTGTTGTCTTGGCGGTGGATGTATTGCTGTTGTTAGGCCCGAGATACTGTAGCGGGACTTTTGTTTCTTAGTTTTCTTTTCTTTTTTTGGCTGTGTGCATCCGTAGTGCCATTAGGGTGGTGCGTTGTTGCAGAGGCTGGGTGTAATTGGTATCTTTTGATATTAATATATTCCCTTTATCGAAAAAATTTCTGCTAGTTTTGTTTCTTGAAAGAGTAGCATTGCTGGGTTGATTGTTGAGTTAATTTCAGCTAACACGTCATCACACTTGTCTTTCTGTCCTAGCCCTCTAATGTTCCAAGAGCAGAAAAGGTAGCTTAGGTTCCATATCGGAAAAAAAAGGTAGCTTAGGTTAATCATAATCCACCTTTTATTACACCGACAGAAGGAATGGTAGAGGCACGGTGGTGTACATGGAAGGGAAGATAGAGCTTAAGTCGCGCTAATCGTGTGTCAGCGGTAGTACTGGTAGCGTAGGAGATAGGTAGGTGATAGGCGCAAAGGATGCTTAGGGCTACGACGTGGCGTTGCGCTTCTTGCCTCGCCGACGTGCCCAAGTCAGGTGGGTGACTCATGGATCCCCGGGAAGCACCATAGGGGCTGTGAGGTCAGCCAGCTCGTGAGCTGACGCTCCGCACTCCATGGCGACATTCGTCATAGCCTGGACGTCAGAGGCTAGGGTGAGCGCCCGTGGCGTCGAGCGCCGCGCTAAGAGAAAAAGGAGGAGGCCGCCGAGAGGTTGAAGTGGCCGGGCAGCCTTCCTGTTGACCGCTTGCTTATGCATGGACACGAAGTTGGCATACTGTTTGGCAGCCAGTCTCTGACTGCGGCGTACTTTCGCCACCGCGTCGTTCGCACGGCGAGCGCGTGCACGGCGTCGCTGCACCTCCCGTGCATGGAGCGGATCCGGGTGTGAACAAACGCATCTGGAGAGGGAGTATGTCTTTTTGGTGAGCCTGATTCTGTTATAGTTGTGATGGTTAGAGCATGTCTAACAGACCCCTTAAAAGAACTAAACCCGTAAAATAACCTCCGAAATACGGGGTAGGGCTCTACCCGGCCGTCTAGCAGATCCCGTAAATCAGCCCCCCTATCGAATTTTCCCAGTTTTGGCTACGGGGCGGCTCTTCGCCCCCTACTTGTGCGGGGTGAGAAGGGGAATAGAGGGCCAAACCAGTATTCTCCCCTCCACTACGCGAAGGGTTTCAGGGAAACCCAACCGCCGCCGCCCGATCTCCTCCACCCCGCCCTTCCCGGCAACAACGCGGCCGGATCTTGCTGTCATGGATCCCCCGCAAGGCCCGCCGACCGCTGGCGGTGCACCACCTTCAGCCGCGGTTGTTGATGTCCCCATCGGAATTCCGCCAAACGCCGGCGACGTGTCGGCCATGATCTCCGCCACCATCCCGTCGAAGAGGAAGAGGTTCCCGAAGTAGTTCTTCGAAGCCCCTGCGGCGGCCGCAGCTCCGCTGGCTGCCGGGGCAGGATGAAGATGAAGGAAGCCGGGCCGAGGAGTGCCCCACAGTCCAAGGTGAAGACAAAGGCAGTCAGCCGCATCAGCCTCGCGCCTCCACCGCCATCCAAGGCCACGCCCCCTCCTCCCTCCGTTCTGTCCGCGATGACGCCCGCGCCGCCGCCACCCTCCATGGACGTAGACAAGGTGTTCGATGTTGAGTCCACAACATCGTACATGGACATGTTCAACGATTCCACGGTGGAGTTGGACGCCTGCATCGATGTGTTCAATGGGGAGGACAATGTCGAAGGGATTGATGATGAGGAGGAGGAGGAGGGTGAGGGTGACGAAGCGGACGATGACGAGGAGGTGGTTGAGGTTGATCCTGCTGCCGCTTCTTCCGCGATGCTGAAGCCACGCACCTCGAACTACACCGAGATTGAAGACACGACCTTGGTCCGTGCTTGGAGTAGGGTGGGGATGGATGTGACATAGGCATCCCAAATGGGCCTGCCGAAGATAGTACCCGGGGTTTACTGAAGGCCCACTACCCGAAGAATAAGAAGATTCGGGAGCCCAAGATATATTAAGGAAAGTTAAGAGTTGTAGTAGGAAGTGTTATTTGTAATCTGGCGGGATGAGTTAGAAACCGTCCCGAACTCTGTAACTTGTATAGCACGAATCCCTCGGCTCCACCTCCTATATAAAGGGGGAGTCGAGGGACGAAGAGATAATCGAATCATTGTATACAAACCCTAGTCTTCACAATCGTCGAGTACTTTTCGGCTGAAACCTTCGAGATCTACTTACCCTCTACTTCCAACTAAACCCTAGCCTACAATCCATAGGCATTGACAAGTTGATACCTTGTCAATTGGCGCCGACCGTGGGGACTAGAGGCGTAAGGATCTGATCTCGATGGCACGTTCAAGATCTTCGACATCGTCAACCGCAAGCAACACAATGGATCGAGGTAAACAGATCGCTGCTGGTCTTGTCGATTTTGTAACTCACCCACCCTCCCGTTTGGATGCATATGCGTATCTGGCGGAGCCCATGGAGATGACGTTCGGAAGGTTTCACTTTCGCGTCGAGAAGGAGGGATCGTATCGTGTCGAAATTCCGAATTCATCGGGATCGTCGGCGGTCGATTCCGATTTTTCAAGCTATGCATCATCAACCGAGTCAGGAGAAGAAGAAACTTCGGCGACACGCTACGTCAGCACTAGAGCAAGAGAGAAACTCGCCAAGATCTTCAACGACATGTCGTTTGAGTCATCTGCGGACTCATATATAAGCGATGGCTCAAGTGATGTCGACAGTTATGACTTCATCGACAAATCTATCACAGTGGGCAAGGTCTTCATCAATCTCAACGATGATGTCACCAAACCTAACATAGATCTGAGTACAAAGTATCATCAGATTTATGCCATTGAAGATCAAGAGGAAACATCTGAGGCTTTCGACGATCTGGGAAATCCATACGTCGATCCCTCCAATCTGCGACAAGGCCTGGGCAACAAATACGTCGGGCCAGAGCCGCGAGATAGAGTTCAACTTTCACAAGCAGCGTGGGACAGAGCCGCGAGAGCTATGAACGGTACAGAACCAATGGCTACCACGGCCACACCAGAGGAATTACAAGCATATCAATATAGGCTCGCACGAGCTGCCAGGGAATTGGAAAAAGCAGACGGCTTTGAGTTGAACAGGAGAAAGGAGGCAGCTTACGCATCCGGCGGGGAGAAGGGCAGATCTAAGTCGACAATCTAGAACTTCGGGTGATAGCCACAGGGGAGGCGCGGAACAGAGCAAGATCAAGGCTGCAACACATACCCGAAGCAGAAAGAGAACACTTGGTCCAAAACCTCGACATGTCCTTCATGTCGATAGATACAAGAGGAAACATCATCCCTAAGACACCAGAAGCTGGGTATATGGCGACACATGCTTTTATCCTTGCATCTAAACCACCTCCAGGTGATCCAAGGGAAACATTGTACAATATGGCGGTAGCAGGAGTTGGAGCTATGGGGACAGCGTTTGTATCAACGCCTCCCGAAGGAGCGGCAAGGCAAAATAGTCCACGACCTGCAGCAGCAACAGCGGCACCACCTGAAGGACCAAGTGGAGCAAGAGACACAGCAGCACAAGCAAGGGTCGACAGAGCACGGCAAAGCAGAAGGGATCATCGGCAATCTCCGGAGCTTAACGATGAAGATATGTGCGGCTTACCATGCTTCACGAGGAGAGTCCGAAAAACTCGAGTCCCCTCAGGATTCAAGTTACCCGATAATTTCAAAAAGCTCGACGGCCTTCAAGATCCAGAGGATTGGCTAGTCGACTATCTGGAGACGGTGAAGCTCACAGGAGGAACCAGGGCAACAGCTATGCAAAGCATCCAGGTGCATTTGAGTGGAGCCGCACGATCTTGGATAAAGAAACTCACTCCAGGATCCATCGACAGCTGGGAAAGTTTCGAGGATGTGTTCGTCAAGAACTTCAGATCCACGTGCAAAAAACCTGCGTCGTTAGAGGAGTTGAGATCATGTCGACAAAAGCCAGACGAGCCAATGAGAAAGTATATCCAAAGGTGGAATATCATCAAAAACTCGGCAGAAAATATATCTGACGAGAGAGCAATAGATGCGTTTGTCGCAGGAATTAGGCGTGGAGATTTTGTCGAGGACTTGGGAAGGACCAATCCAAAGACAGTATCCGCGTTAATGGAGATAGCAAACAGATGAGCAGATGGAGAAGATGCTGTCCACAACAAACGGCACAGGTCACCAGAGGAGGACCGCGGTCGAAACTATCAACCAAGGCGACGATTTCCTCGGCAGTATCCGAACTATGACGCTCCAGGGCAAATTTCGGCAGGCTTTCGGGCAAACACAGAAGGAAGCAACAGAGATGATTATCAGAGAAGCAATGAGCAGCGAGGTGATAACATGGATGATTCACGCAACAGGCAAAATAGCGGGCCTAGATTCCCAAGGCCTTTTGTGTCCCCTGAAGAGATGACGAATGGACCGTGTCAGATGCACTTTTTTCTTGATAGCAACGGTAAAAGACAGTCAGGGCACCTGCAGAAAGACTGTCGAAATTTTCAGGCAATGTTGCGGTATGCAGAAAACGCTAACGCGCGAGCAACACAGAGAAATCCTCGGGAACCCAGAAGCGAGATTCACTTGCCGCCTCCTCCCGCGATTACAGACGACAATCGGCATCAGCTCAGAATAGCGGCAGCACCTACACCACCACCTTATGTTGATCCTAACTCCAACGGAGCGGTGTCGATGATTCAGAAGGGGAGGCCGTCCAATAGAGCTCAGAAAGTAATCTCACGACAGGTGTTTATGGCAGAAAAAATGCCTCCACCAACAGTTGAGTATCTTAATTGGTCAGGACAAGATATTGGCTTCACCATAGCAGATCATCCGCAGCAAGTTCCTCGACCAGGGCAGTCAGCACTTATTCTGCCAGCAGTTATCGCGGGATTTGATGTCTCTCGAGTGTTCATAGACGGCGGCAGTAGCCTAAACCTTATGTATGCAGATACATTGAGGAAGATGAACATATCCTTAGCAAACTTGAAACCAACAGACACAAGGTTCCACGGCATCACACCGGAGAAACCAAGTTATCCATTGGGGAAGATCAATCTTGACGTTCAGTTTGGGACCCGAGAAAATTATAGAATCGAGAGGCTCGAATTTGAAGTCGTGGATTTTCCGTCGCAATACCACGCTCTGTTGGGACGACCAGCATATGCTAGGTTTATGGCGGTACCACACTATACATACCTGCTGTGGAGGTTGCCTGGACCAAAGGGACCAATCACAGTCAAAGGAAGCTTTGCCTTAGCCGATAAGTGCGATAAGGACTTTCACCGGCTGTCAGAAACTTTCGGGATGCAAGCTGAGTACTTGGCGTCAAAAAGCATGACTGATTACGACGTACTGCTAGACGTTGGAAGGCCAAACAAAGAATCAACTTTCAATACCGAGAAAAATTCAAAAGAAGTGCAGATTCACCCGATAGACCCAAAAAAGACGACATCTATCGCAAACGACATGGATATCGCATAGGAAAGCGTGCTCGTCAAGTTCCTCCGTGAGAACTGGAAAATCTTCGCATGGTGTCCAGCTGACATGCCAGGAGTACCCAGGGAACTTGCCGAGCACCACCTAAACTTGGATCGATGGCGAGACCAATCAAACAACCTTTGCGGCGTTTTGAACCAAACCGCAAAGCCATGCTATCAGAAATAAATCGACTTGAGGAGGCTGGTTTTATCAAAGAGATATCTACAGAAGCCACATGGGTAGCTAACCCAGTGATGGTGCCGAAGAAACACACGACAATCCTTCGCATGTGCGTCGACTTTACGTGTCTCAATAAACATTGTCCTAAGGATCACTTTCCCCTCCCAAGGATCGATCAAATCATCGACTCCACGGCAGGCTGTGAACGTCTTTCCTTTTTGGATGCATACTCTGGTTATAACCAGATCAGATTAAAAGAAGATGATGAAGCCAAAACAGCGTTTATTACACCTTACGGCGTGTTCTGCTACAAGACAATGCCCTTTGGTCTAAAAAATGCGGGAGCAACATATCAGAGGATGATGCAGAAGTGTTTAGCGACACAGATCGGGAAAAACGTGCAAGTATACATCGATGATGTCGTCATAACGTCAAAAAAGGGGGCAACGCTGATCGAGGACCTCAAAGAAACTTTTGACAACCTCGACAAATTCTGCCTGAAGTTGAACCCGACGAAGTGTTCTTTTGGCGTCCCAGCAGGAGAACTTCGGGGTACCTACTTTCAGCAAGAGGGATTGAAGCAAATCCCGACAAAATACAACCTATCGTAACAATGAGGAAGCCAACAAAGTTGAAAGAGATACAGCAGCTAACTGGGCGAGTCGCAGCTTTGAGCAGATTCGTCGCCAGACTGGGAGAAAAAGCGTTACCATTTTACGCTCTGATAAAGCAAGGAGATAAATTCCAATGGAACGAAGAGGCCGACAGAGCTTTCGAGGATTTAAGCGCACAATTTCGACACCACCAATTTTGGTGGCGCCAAAGGAAAAGGAACCTCTCCTGCTGTATATTGCAGCCACACCCCAAGTGGTTAGCACGGTGTTAGTTGTTGAAAGAGAAGAAGAAGGGAAAATCCATGGAGTGCAGAGGCCAAGATACTTCGTGAGCGAAGTTTTGTCGCCCTCAAAACAAAGGTACCCTCGCACCAAAAGCTAGCATATGGAGTGTTCACAACAGCACGAAAATTGCGCCACTATTTTTCGGCACACCCGATCATAGTGGTCAATGAAGCTCCCTTGTCAAATATACTAAACAATCCAGAAGCTACGGGTCGTGTCTCCCTTTGGGGAATAGAACTTTCCCCTCGGGACATCACGTATGAAAAAAGAAAAGCAATCAAGTCGCAAGTTTTGCCAGACTTCATCGCAGAGTGGATGGAGTTGCAAAACACAGGACCTCCAGACTTGTCGAGAACCTGGACCATGAACTTTGATGGGTCCAAAAGACTAGAAGGGGCTGGCGCAGGAGTAGTACTCATATCACCTGAAGGCGACAAGTTGAAGTACATCCTTCGGATGACATTCCCTAACGCATCTAACAATGAAGCAGAATATGAGGCTCTCATACACGGGATGAAGATGGCGAAAGCCTGCGGTGCAACTCGACTAAAAATCTTTGGCGACTCACAATTGGTGGCTCAGCAAGTTATGAACCAATGTGACGCAGTCAATGATAGCATGATGGCATACAAGGAGGTGTACAACGAGCTCGAGAAGTTGTTCGATGGATGCGAAGTAAATCATATTAGTAGGTTGAGCAACGACGAAGCCGATGTTCTTGCAAACATCGGGTCGCAATGCCTTGCAGTCCCGCCAGGTGTATTCTGGGAAGAGATAACAGAGAGATCCACCAAATCGACAAAATCAAAAAAGAAGGAGAAGAAACCCTCGGGGGCTACCAAGGAAAAGCAAGAGGAAGAAGAAGAAGATCAGGACCTGGTCATGGTGATACAGATACCATGGATGTAGACGTACATATCGTACATCCTCAGGAAAGAAATACCCGATGATCCAGTTGAGGCAAGGCGAGTAATTCGACGCTCCAAAGCTTTCACGGTAGTCAAAGGGGAATTGTACAAGCGGAGTATTTCAGGCATCCTGCAAAGATGTGTCACACCCGAAGAAGGAAGAATAATTCTGAAGGATGTACACGAAGGAATATGTGGCCACCACGCAAGTAGTCGAGCTATTGCAGCCAAGGTTTTTCGGGCAGGATTCTACTGGTTGACAGCAATCGAGGACGCCAAGGACATAGTAAGAACTTGCGATGCGTGTCAAAGGTTTGCCGCAAAACCTCACTCTCCAGCAGCAGAGCTAGCACCAATACCATTGTCATGGCCCTTTGCCCAATGGGGACTTGATATGGTGGGCAAGTTACACAAATCCTGGCCAGGAGGAAAGGAGTATATGCTAGTAGCTGTCGACAAATTTACAAAGTGGATAGAAGCGAAGCCGATAAATTCACCAGACGGAGCATCCGCAGTAAAATTCATAAAAGGCCTCGTCTTCAGATTTGGAGTGCCCCACAAAGATCGTCACAGACAACGGCAGTAACTTCACATCCCACGAATTCAAAGATTATTGCGAAGAGGTGGGTATCAAGTTGCACTTTGCGTCAGTTGCACATCCTCAAACCAATGGGCAAGTCGAGAAAGCCAATGGCATCATCTGCAATGGCATCAAGAAACGCTTGTTAGGACCACTGGAAAAAGCTCGACACACCTGGCCAGAAGAACTACCAAGCGTATTGTGGAGCATCCGAACAACACCAAACACAGCAACACAGGAAACTCCGTTTTTCTTGGTTCATGGAGCAGAAGCAGTATTACCAATCGAGATAGAGCACAACTCTCCACGCGTCGTCGAATATGACGAAGAAGTGTCGAGAAAAGCGCTAGAAGATGATGTCGACGCACTTGATGAAGCTCGAGATGAAGTACTGTCTCGGGTAACCAAATACCAACAGGACTTGAAGAATTACCACAGTCGACGTTTGCGGCCAAGATCTTTTCAGGTGGGAGACCTAGTTCTTCGGCTCACGCAAAAAAGTCATGAAAAACTCGAGTCACCATGGCTTGGCCCTTACATTGTCACGGAAGTAATCGGAGGAGGAGCATACAGGATAAAGGACAAGAAGACAGGGGTGGAGGAGCCAAACCCCTGGAACGTGGCGCAACTCAGGCGGTTCTACGCCTAGAGTTGAAATATAGTCCTTGTAAAACTTCAATGTACTGAAACGCCCGCGAGTTTTCAGACGCACTCTTTTCCTTTTTTGGGGCACCGAGTGGGGCCGGGAAAGGTTTTTAATGAGGCGGGCTCGCGGTGCTGCAATATAATAAAGATAGTGTCAATATAACCTTTTCTTTATCGACATGCTTAAAGTCTCTGCTCCGACGAATTTCAATATAGTTCATCGAAAAAGAAAAGCCTCGCCTTGGTATTAAAATACCTCGTGAGTCAATAAAAACACAAAATAGTACTCAATAAAGAAGCTCGGGGGCTCATATTCGCCATAAATACATAAATGCCTTGGTTCAAAACCTCGCAATATACAAATACAGTAAAGAGTCACCAAAACACTCGGGGGGCTACTCCCATCGGGAGCGCTGTTCGCGCACCCGAGAGATAAAAAGAAGATCATATTGGAACATAATGACTATAGTGACAAGGTGGACTAAAATGTTGAGCCTACAACCAAGCACAAGTTCTTGGCTGTAGCCTCGGGGGCTACTCCCATCGGGAACGCTGTTCGCGTACCCGATGAAGTTCAAAAATAAAAGATAGAAAAGCAAGAGAGTATATTTCGAGTTATAATTAACTCTACATATACTCCCATCGGGAAAGCAATATAAGTCATATTTGACTCGATAAAATGTGCCATTCCAACAGCCGGAAAAGCACTCGACAATATATTCTCAGAACGCCAAAGTTGCGATCAATTTCTGAATGCCGCAAATTTGCGAAGGTAAGACCCCAGATCCGTTCTGCTGGGCGTGGCATCGCCAAAGACTGCGCTCTGCTACTTTTATCCGTATCAACAGATACGAAGAAAAATCCTAACGGACGCGTTAGGTACCCGATAAATTTGACTGGGACTCGACAGAATGGTAAGACCTTAAGCGGCACCTGTCGAAGTTTACACCAGTATCCCGAGATCATGTCCAGGGACGTGATCTTGAAGTAGGTTTTTGCGGATTGCCACTAGAGCAGTTAACTAGTACCTGATCCGTCAGATGAACTAGCCTCAACTACCATTATCCCTGTACAATATAGAATTTTATGTGAAGAAGTATAAAAAGGTTAAAGTTTTCGAATAAAAATAAACAGTGGAGATTTTCCCTGACTCTACGATTCAAGCAAAATCTCGGGGGCTACTGACATAGGCATCCCAAATGGGCCTGCCGAAGATAGTACCCGGGGTTTACTGAAGGCCCACTACCCGAAGAATAAGAAGATTCGGGAGCCCAAGATATATTAAGGAAAGTTAAGAGTTGTAGTAGGAAGTGTTATTTGTAATCTGGCGGGATGAGTTAGAAACCGTCCCGAACTCTGTAACTTGTATAGCACGAATCCCTCGGCTCCACCTCCTATATAAAGGGGGAGTCGAGGGACGAAGAGATAATCGAATCATTGTCTACAAACCCTAGTCTTCACAATCGTCGAGTACTTTTCGGCTGAAACCTTCGAGATCTACTTACCCTCTACTTCCAACTAAACCCTAGCCTACAATCCATAGGCATTGACAAGTTGATACCTTGTCAGGATGCATGCAAGTGAGTGGACCAAGTGCTGTTGGTGCGTCAACTCCTCGAGATGAGTCTCCGACGAGTGGTGGCGGCACTGGCGATGGACTCGTTGATGGTTGATCGCAATTATGGTGTTGGTGGTGGCAACATTTTGGGAATCTTTGTGACTTGAACATTGGCTATGATCGCGTTGTGGTGTAAAAACTATGAATTATGCATCACATGTTTTGGATGTGCTATGTTTGAACTGAAACTGTTGTCTAAAACCCTGTTTTGATGGGTTGGAAACTCGTCCGAGCTAGCATACCCCGTATCCCCATCCCGTAAAACAGCTCGGACGAGTTTTCGGCGGTGAAAAGTGAATACAGGGCCCTCTACTCGCGTTTTACGGGGCAAAAAAATAGAGGATGTGTTAGACATGCTCTTAGTGGATTAGAATGAGAGATGGCGGGATTAGCACCTTGATCGGAGGAGGGCTTCAGCAGCCTCTTGAGCTGCGTCCCCGGCATGCAGGGCTTCCTTGAGAGACGGTGAGGAGGGAGAGTCCTGGTTGGCATCCTCAGACGGAAAGGTGCCGTCCGAGTCTGCGTCAACCTCGGCCTCAACATCCTCTTGGAGAGTGCCGAGAGGGGGAAGTGCGTCGGAGTCGTCCGTATGTGTGGCGACAGACACGGACGTAGGCACCGTCTGTGGTACCGGATAGGGAGGCGGCGGTGGCGGTGCATCGGCGCCGTAGTCAGGCGCTAGGAGTTGTCGATGTCGAAGTGAACAACGAGGACGTCGTTGTTGGGCTTCCTGAGCACGACGGCTGGAGGAACGCGGTGGCCTCGCTCGATGAGGATGAAGGCGCATATTACAGTACTTAAGTCTTGGCCAGTGACACGGCACTGATCAACACAACAGAGTTCTCCGATAGAGGCGAAGATGAAGTTGGCGCCAGTGGGGTGCCAGAGCGAGATTAGAGGGTACTTGAAGGCCCTGAGCTCCTAGAACATACTGACTTAGTTACTGAGCAAACCTCGTGATTTTGTGAAGGCCCCAAAGTGAAGAAGGATCACGCGCAAAGACTGCCTTCGTTAGCATAGTATCAGTACTGTATACATCATATCACGTCATATATTCACCTGCAGATCATCTGCCAAGCAGGTTCCGATGAGCACCCATGGGAAACACCTATCTGTTGGCAGATGCAATCAACAACTGTGCACTACTGAAGCTACCATTTCAGCTCTCTAAATGAATCTAAGGTAGAATTTACCGAATAATATGTATATGTAACACACACTGAAACTACTAGGAACGGGAGTAAATTAGTAAAAACATGAGAACCGACGAAGCAGCTTGTACGCAGGTGCCAGGTGGTACCGTACGTGGTAGTCTAAAGAGTTCACAATTTCGTAGATAAAATGGGTTCAAAAACATGCTTCAAACTGAAGTTCAAAACAAGAAACACACGATATGATACTTTCAGTTCACGATGACATTACAACAAAAACAACAACAGGGACACGCCGCTGGACCAAGGGCACCGCATGAGTTCGATGCGTCATGGAAATTATTAAACTCTAATTAAACTGGATGGATGATATGATTGGAATCAGCACTAGGAATCGAATTGAGCTAATAAACCAAGAAACCGAACCTGGCTAGCTCAATGGAAGTACCAAATCCACTGCGAGCAGTCCGACGACGAGGGCTCCTGCGGCAAGCAGCGCTTGATTCCACCCTTGACTGCGTCGGTGGAGCAACAGTATGAGCCGGAGTCGACGCAGCGGTACTTGGTCAACGGCAGGAAAAAGCTCGTCGGACCGCCATGGTTGATGTCGTCGAGGAAGTAGATGTAGCCGGAGTGGTCGAGTCCCGTGTCGAAGGCCTTGGACCCGCCTTGCCTGACGAAGATTACCTGTCCGTTCATGCGGTAAGGGCACCAGGAAGCTGGTCCTTCTTCCTGTTCTTGTAGCCTGAAGACCTCGAACACCGTCTTGGCTGGGTGTGGGTGTGGGTAGCGGAACCTCGTCCTCCTCACCATTAGCAGATCCGCGCCGGAGGCGGACGGCAAGAGGTAGAGGGCGACAAGCTCCCCGAGTACCGACGGCGACGGGGCCATGTTGTAATCACGGAACTCGTGCTGAGTCTTGACCTTGAGCGGGAGCACGCCGTCTGCGTCCGTTTCCAGTCTGTACCAGACTAGCCTCTCCCTGCTGGTGAGAACGCAGAACCACCCGTCGTAGTACGTCAGGTCTTCAGCGTCGAACACACCATACCCCTTAGCCGGCGGCGACCAGCGGTCCATCCCCGGACGCCAGAAGGCTACACCGGTAATACCATGCACGGACGTTATGGCGGCGACGACGCATGCGCCAGAGCCGCCGCCGGCAGAAGGAGCTGCGGACATGGTGGCGGCGCGGATCTGTACGGGGATATCCATTTCGCCACAAAAATGCGCGATGTCCGGGAGCGGCACGCTCTCCCCCGAGAGGAGGTTGAGCAGGGCGTGTCCGCGCCAACGCTGGAGCGCGACGATGAACCAGCCGCCCGGGAAGGAGCCCAAGAAGCGCCCTCCCCGGGCGTCGATGGCGAAGGATGGCTGCTGACCGGTGAAACCGCCGAACATCCGGTAGCAGGAGATCAGGCCGGTAGTGGGCATGAGGAGCCAGGGAAGCGGGGGCGGCTTCTGGAGAGCGACGCGGCGCCAGTGTTTGCAGACGGCGGAGAACCTGACGCGGTCGGCGATGCATGAGAGTAAGAGAAAGATACTGGTGAGGAGTTCTTGGGGGAGGCTTTCCACCGCCGCCGCCGCCGCCATGGCAGGGGGGTGTAGATGGCAGGGGAGCGGGTTTCTAGGGCAAACTACGTTGTTTGGGCGAAATGAGGGGAAGATTGTCAGATGGATGACTAGGAGAGATCCTTCGATTCACTTTGTGCGAACGCCGAAAGGAAAGTGTGGAATTAGCAGTTCGATCCCTGAAAATCGCTTTAATCACAGATAAGTTGTCCTTTTTTTTCCAGTTCCTACCAGGCCCTTGCTCTTTATTTAGTCCTAAATAACGAGTCCTTTGATCATAGTTAAGGACATACGAGCAAGCTACAGCTTGCCAAATCTTGTGCGAGAGTGTGCATGCATCGTGCCTTTACATAGAAAAAGTGTAGAAAAATTAGTTGGTATGCACATACCAACTGCGCATGGTAACTATTCCTCTTTTCCTCCAAACTCTTCCGGCATTTTTTTTTTAAAAGTAGTCATATATTTCATAAGACAATCTGGAGATTACATATATGGTCCGAGACAAACATGCTTGTCAAGCAAACTTGCACAACCAAACCCACAAGAAGTAAAACTAAAATTTTACCCTTGGAGAAATTTGTGCCTCACCGAAACTGTAGTCCACCATCGTTCTCCACCGCCGCAACCAAGGAAGCGTCAAAAAAAGAGGCAAACATCCGCCATACCGAAATCTGAGAGAGCACCTTCGCATACAAAGATGCTTTCCGAGCCGATGAAGCGGACCGTCGCAAGCGACGAAACCGAGACTTTGTGGCACGTCGGCTGGGGATATTCCCCGTGGTCACCAGATCCCGACGTCGTCAACTTCATCCAACGCAGTCGGAGAAGAGGAACGTCGCCGCCTTTCGTCGTCCACACACCCAACTACAAGACACCAAACAAACCTACAGCAGCCGACGTGACCGCCACTCGCGAGAGTGCCGAACGCCAACCACCACACACGAATCTCACCGGCGAGACGACCGGGCCACCTGCCCCTCGACGCTACCGGTAGGAGAAACGCCGAGATGGAGAAAAAGCAGGTGCAAATTATTCCGATGCGGCGCCATCTCCTCCATGGAAGAGCACCTCAAGGAAAGACTAGGCCAACCCTAACTACCGGCCGGAGCGAAGCCCGGGGTCCCCACCCCTTCCCGTTGCCGGAACGGCGGATGGAGGAGGCAGGGACCAGCGGCTTGCCGGAGTAGTTGGGGGCAGATGCGTCGCCTCCTCCTGGATCTTTTTTCCTAGAGCGGTTCCGGCAGATTTATGCTTACTACAAAAGGAAAACTATGTGTTTCTCGTTGCCCCTTTCGCTCTGTACACCGAGTTCCCACCCGCGAGGAACACACATTAGTTTTTGACGCCTAATGGTAAGACCAAATGCCTTACCCCCATTATCTTACACTACCACATCTTCCATCGTTCATCGATAGATTTCAATGGCTCAATGGCCGCAAGATCTATTTTTTCCAAAGTATGTCCAACAAATTTGAAGGTGTGGAAAGCGTTAAAACAATCCTAGGAATACTCTTATCGCTAGATCCCTTGTGACTTATAAACTTCACCATTACTTTCTTTATTTTTCAGCATCTAGGTTTTCCGCCTCTTACCATATGATGCAACTTGTAATTAGTGGTAGACATCTAAGAGTTGAAGAAAGTAATTTGATGCTCATGAAAGTATCAAAGTTAGGTGCAAAAGTTGGAATAAATTCAATGTTGGCTTCACCAACAGTTAGTATGTTGAATACTGAGAGCAAACACTTGAACTAGCAGAAACTTGTTTATTAGGAATTTCATATATAGGAGGAAAATGATTCATTAGTTCATGCAACAAAATTGTGATTTTTTTCTAAGAAATATCCATGGATGCAAAACTACTCTTCTAACACACATAGAAGTGCAGATTTTTTTAGAGCAATCAGTTGCAGGATGTAGGATGTTACAGAATTTCAACTATCAACCGGCTATAGTTTAGGTTTTTTTACTTCTTAACCTTGCTTCCACTTTCTGCCCAAAATCATGACACTTATATGGAAAAAGATCGAAGGACAGAAAATTGAGCCAAATGGATGGATAAAGTGTCAAGTTCAGGTCATAATTACATGTTTGTATATATTTAGCTTAGCGTGTTAAAATATTTTG
Source organism: Lolium perenne (assembly GCF_019359855.2). NCBI lineage: Eukaryota > Viridiplantae > Streptophyta > Magnoliopsida > Poales > Poaceae > Lolium > Lolium perenne. The sequence continues at coordinate 200,115,445 of NC_067245.2, read as the reverse complement.
GGGAACTTACTTGCAATGTGAAAAACCAATCGATCAAAAGTTTCCAATACGATGATTGTTTTATGTTACACGTTGATCTAAATTTCCACCTAGGTGGATTTGAACTTAAATACTCATTCGCCATGAAACAGATGATATAGAATGGAGAGGTTATGAAAGCTTGTCAAAAATAATCATGCGGTTGTGGATGATCATATATAACGAAGAAGTTGTTAATTCATTCCCAATGCACTTCATTTAATTGAGAGAGGCACTGGTAATTGGAAAAAATCACATTGATTGAATATGACAACAACTTGAAAGTTTAATGAACACCCAAGTAAAGTGTCCCAGATTACAGATTACTGTATCTCGATGTGCTAGTGAATTCATTGGAGGAGACCACACCTCCTAAAACCATTCTTACATGAGGAGGGGCAATCATAGCATCCACCAAAATATTTATTTCCACATGGTTGTAGGAATGAATGCTTCTCCATACGACAATCAAACGATATGGGCTAGACTATCCAAAACTACAATACTAAAAATGTACAATTGGGGAATCGTACATCTCCATTGAGGTGCCCATTCACAAATGATCAAAGGTGGAAGTCTTCAATAATGATTTTTTCAACGATATCTTTTTGACTCCATCGCTTCTACATGGTTCCTTTACTTCATTGACCAATCCCATATTTCATAAACAGTTAAACACCATAAGGCTTACCACAAGCTTAATAGATATTTACTTTGTTTAGCATACCCTATTCGTAAAATAGTAATAATCATGACATTGCTAGAAGATGAACTAAATTATCTAATTAATGCTCAACTATCCAAGATCTCATTTATGCTAATTATTTACCAGGGATCAAATCTTGTGGATTTAAAAAAGCTAGAGTATCTCTACTTAGTGTAAGACTTCATTTGGAAGGGACATGGAAAGTACAAATAGCCAACTCAAAAAATTGCTGTAAAGTAGAAGATCGAGGACTATACACACTGGAATACAAATTCCGAAGGTCATCTCATATCAAAACATAGAACAAATTATTTATCACATGTATTTCAAGCCCGAACACTCCATCAAAAGGATTAAGCACTAATACTGAATAGGGGATAGACGAATCCAAATCTTCATAGGAAAAGACATATGGAGACTCCACTCACATGAAAAAACTCACTTGTTTGGATACTAGATTGTACTATGATCAAATACACTCTCCAATTCACATCCTGATATTGAGAACCAAAACTAAGTTGTCCCTCCCATGAATATGGTGATAAGATACTCCATATGTCGGTCCTACTTATGTTTAACATTCCAAGAACTAAGCTTATTTACCAGCTAAATGTCATGGCAATCCTAATACAAATACTCTCTTATAATCCAAGTGACTATGAGATGAATGAAACCCCAAAAAAATGGTTTATTATTGGATAATACATGTTTAATGGTTTCCAATATCTTTTCCAAAGAAGTGTTGCTGTAGGGGTCAACATTGTCGCATCTTTGTGAGAGTAAAACCTGATTGTAGACTCAACATAACGATTAGTTTATTAATTGTTTATCAACTTACTTATTTTATCCATTATTTTAAATACAATCAATAAAGTTTTCAAATGATTATATTCATTATATATGTTTCTATGTAGTATTTTTTTATTTGTAGGATTAAAATGTAGAGAAATTTTTTCTATGTACTACTTTGGAATCTTGAAATCCTAAAGGAAAATCCACCAAGTCCAACCTCACGATAAATTCCTTTTGTGTCCATCAAAACATTTGTAAATATCTAAGGATCCATTTGATGGTGCTAAATTGAATTAGGCCTTGTATTTCCATACCAACTAAAATAGTATTTGTTTGTGATTTGAATGCATTCTGTTTAGATGTTAGTGAATTCGTAAATTAAGTTAGAACGAAATTCACTACCAAATGTTGTTTGGTTGCCCACATTTTAGTATCCATGGATTCATAAAGACTGTATAACTAGATGATTGAACAAATCACATTACAGTTTGTATTGAGCATCTGAAATGGTACTAGTAGAATTACAAGGCATCGAGCGTAACATGCATAATCAAATACCTATTACTTATTTAAGCCAAGTGACACAAGAGAAGGAAGAGGAGGTGGACATGAATATGAACTTTAAGTAAGAATGAGCAAGGTTTCGACATACCAAGTCAGTTGTTCAACAAATAATTTCATAGTGGAGAAAGGAGGTAGCCGCGACCGCACTTGATGATGCACTGTGGTAGTTGGAGTTGAGGAATATCGCATTGGTAGCCAGAGTTGAGGATGGTGGCCAGCTAGTTCACATCTTCATGTGACAGGTAGTCGCTATCTGCTTTTGTTTTTGGCTATTTGATGCTGGTGGTTTTGTGTGTGACTCCAAAACTGTAAAGTTTGTTGGGTTTTGCATGCTAGCTTGATCTTGCTGCTTTCTATTTAAAAAAAGCGGGGCAATATGACATTTTCTTTAATAACAACAAAATTTAGAAGAGCCAATTCCACTTCTCCATTCCCTCTGTGTTTAGATGTAGTCAATTGGATTTGAAATTGAATCAGTCTGGGAATTCCAAATCCAAAATGAAAATGAATTGGCTACAATTCAAAATTTGTTGTTCGGGTGCACTTGGATTTTTTGATCACATCATGATCATCGCGGTAGACTTGCAAGCGCTATTGGCTATGTATGTATCTGATGGAGTGTTTCCCTCTGACGGTATCCGTAAACAACCGATACGCTTTGTAGGATGCTGTATTTGCTTTTTTGGGCGTTCAGTGCGTTAGTGCGGACACAACAAAACTTAACGTGGTATGTATGTGCTGCGTCCTACAAAGAATTTTGCTCTAAGGTTGGACGTGGGAAGGAATAGATCTAGCTTCTCGTTTCACAGATTATGACTTCAAATTTCTTCTAGCTAAGTATTATACTTCCTCCGTTCTATGAAACTTATAGATACATCTAAATTTTGATGAAGTTAAGACACATTTAATGGGACGGAAGGAGTACATCATAATATACACTCATACATTCCTGCAAGAGGAAGATTAATAAACTATATGCAAACAAATAATATGGAATACACATCTCAAGGTAGAATCAACGGATATAGGACTGCAAAAAACATGTAAAATTATAGATGATCATATAGGAGTATAGGATAGGACTGCAAATAATCACATTGAACCAATGAAATCTATATACGACACTGTTGGATCTACTATAGTAATGCAATAGCAGCCTTACTTTTTTTTTTCTTTGCTACATTGTTGGGAGCCTGGAAAACAATAAAGTGGCAAACAGCACAAAAGTAGGTGCAAATTATAAAAGCTTGTGTTCACTGCCGCTTGTAGCCTTTATTGAACTAAATTCCACGTCCCATTCACCTACAAAACAAAAGTGAATGGAAAGCAGTCTTGATGATACTATTTGATTCCTAGTTATCAAATTACTTGATTTATTATATTATGGCAACATCATCTGCAAGCGCCAAGATTAGGAAATCCGGTAGATTCATAGCTTACCAAATGCTGGAATGTTTACCTCCTATACAAGAATAATTTGCATAAAAGAAATTCTTGAGATAGAGAAATCCTAAGATTCTAGCAGAGAGAGAATAGATGGAAATTAGAAAGAAATAAATTCAGTGATAACTTTTATGTAAAAGCAAGTGCATACTATTCATGGTGGTACAGAAATTTTATCTGGATGGCTCGACTTTTAACTCGTTGTAACTACAGGGCAGTCAAGATGTGAGATATAACCAAATAGATCCTGTGATTACTTCAGATACAGATTACACAGATTCAAAGTTAACTTCTCTTGTACCTACAGGGGAGATGTGACATTCCCTGGAGATATACCCAAACATCTAGTTTTATTTTCTTATAGAGACACACCAGTTTTCTGTCTAAAGCATATCACCCATGCATGAGATATGAGTACCTAGATACTCACATGTGAGACTTAACATTGTTCTTGAGCTCCATATTATTCAGAATATATCTGGTAGGTAAACTTGTAGCACAACAGAAATAATTTCATATTGAACAACTTATTCAGAAATTAAAGTGAAACAACCTCATCAGCCAGTGATTTTTTTTACGATCAGCAATTGCTAGCCTTGATGAATTAAGCAGGTAGAATATCTACAGAATTGGCCCAAGGCAAAGATGGGTAGAAAGAAAGATACAAAGTAATGAAGTTTAGATAAACTGAAAAATTCTTAATATCCTACACAAAGAATTCATTGAGGAAACACAAATGGCATGCCTGTTTTTTGTTACAGGCTGGTGATTTGTTATGGCATGCCCTTGCTTGCATTACTTGTCTGAATCTGTAGAAAAAGAGCTCGAGATCAGCATCACTACAAATTTGAAATTTAGTTCTTAATTGCCAAGTAAACATGTGATGGCATGTTCTTCCTTATCTCCTTTCTGAGTATGCAGAAAAAGCGGCCACACATGGGGTATGTAGAAATTTACAACCTAATTTCTAAATTCCATTCACTATGAAGTATGAAGTATATAGATTGATCGAACGCACGTAGAGTACAACCACCATCTCTTCATGGTTCCATGGGGCAGTAATTTATAGATGTCTACTTGCAAACAAACGAAAGGATATATGGCAGTACTTAAGTAAAGAGCACTTAGAATATAGAAATTCGGAACTAGACTAGGGTAACGTCCTGTTATACATGCGACACAACTCATTCAGCCCTGCAAGCCATCAACAAAGCCACAAATGGTGACGACCGTGTACTGTTGTGCCCACACAGCGAAAATGGCTGCCTCAGTTGACGGCCGCTGCGGGAAGACGATGTTAGCCAAGGAAACAAAAGCACAACAACTAAATGCTCAGGTACCAATTTATAATTAGAGACATGCTACAACTATATTACTCACTGGGCTTTACTTGCTGGCATTTTTCTGAACATATGACATGCACATGATAGAGTGATATATAAGGAAAAAGAGGAAATGTGTTAGTAAAATTACTGGTGCAACTCGTCACGGGAAGGGAGAGGTCGGTAGCACTTGGGGAGAGGCCACCAGCGACCTTGGCTTCAGGAATAGAGGTCGAAGTAGGCAGCAAACACCTGCAGGCAGGGGACATGTAGTGGGCACTTGCGCGACGGTGTTAGCGTATGTATTAGCGTGTATAGTAGTTCTATTTACTTTTGTACCCTAATTGTATTGTACTCTAACTCTTGGCCTTTGGCCCATTATATAAACACCTGGAACCCCACGTATTACCGTGAGAGGCTTCCCCCAAACCCTAGCAACCTTTCTACATGGTATCAGATTGATCTCTCCCGATCCAAAACCCTAGCCGCCGCCCTAGTCCATCTAGCCGCCGGCCTCACCTTCCGCTGCACCCCACGATGGCCCTCAACTCCACCTCCGGAGCCATCGTGTCCACCACCGCGGGCGCTCTGTCTCCCGCCGGTGCTGCCCGCTCCGTCTCGCCCGTCGTCCTCTCCTTTGACTCCGGGAACTACACCAAGTGGGCGATCTACCTCCGCGCCTCGCTCGGCCGTGCCGGCCTCATCGGCCACATCGACGGCACCACTCAGGCTGCTCCTACCAACGGCGCATGGATGGCGGAGGACTACACCGTGCTCAACCATCTGCACGCGGCCATCGACGAGGACGTTGCCGACATGGTCCTCGCCAGCAACCAGACCGCCCGCCAGCTCTGGCTGGCCATCTACGAGCTCTTCTCCGCCAACAAGGTCAGCAAGGCGATCTACCTCGACAACGACTTTCGCCAGCTGGTCCAGGGCACGTCCTCCATCACCGAGTACTGCCGCCGCCAGAAGCAACTCTCCGACGCCCTCGCCGACAACGACTCCCCGGTCTCGGCCCGCGCGCTCGTCCTCAACACTCTGCGCGGCCTCGGGCCTCGGTTCTCCTCCGCGGCCACCGTGATCTCAATGACGGACCCGCTGCCCACTTTCATCCGTGTTCGGAGCATGCTCCTCATGGAGGAGATGCAACAGGCCAACGCGGCTGCTAACGCCGCCTCCACTGCCCTCGTCGCCCAGGCCATGCGCCCGGCGCCTCCTACACCACCGTGCGCGGGCACAGCCTGTCAAGGCGGGTCGTCCAACTCTGGCCGGTCTCGCAAAGGCAAGAAGAAGACCGCCACCGCCCAGGCCGCCGCGCCCAACCGCGCGCCCACCCCTGCGCCTACGGGCCCCTGGTTCTGCATCTCCCCTGGCGCTGGACAGTGGCGCCCTCCTACGGGCGCTGGCATCCTCGGCCCCCGTCCTCAGGCCTACACCACAATCAACGCGCCCATGTTCCAGTCCGCGCCCTCGACCTCGACATCGCCTTCGCCCGCCTGGGACAACGCCGGCCTCATCGCTGCCCTCAACTCGCTGTACCAGCAGGGTGGCTGGGTCATGGACTCTGGCGCCACGTCTCACATGACGAACGACGAGGGTAACATCCAGTTCTCCGCCCCTCTATCCTCTCCACACTTCGTCACTGTTGGGAACGGTACCTCTGTACCAATCTCTTCCTATGGCTCCACCTCTTTTCGCTCTCCTTCTGGTCATGTGTTTAAACTCAACCATGTTCTCCTTGTCCCACGTTTAATTCGCAATCTCCTATCTATTCGCAAATTTACTCGTGACAATTCATGTTCTGTTGAGTTTGACTCTCTTGGTTTTTCTGTGAAGGACCTGAAGACTCGTCGTGTGATCCTTCGCTGCAATAGTGAAGGGGATCTCTACACGTTTCCTGGCACCCCTCGTCGAGCACCACCCACCACCGCCATGCTTGTCTCCACCAACGCCGATCTCTGGCACCAAAGACTTGGTCATCCTGGTCACGATGCTATGTCGGCGCTCCAGAGTCTTTCTTTTATCAAGTGTAATAAATTGCGGCGGCCTCATGTCTGTCATGCCTGTCAGCTAGGCAAACATGTGCGCCTTCCGTTTAGTTCGTCTACTTCTGCGTCTAGTACCAAGTTTGAGTTGATACATTGTGATTTGTGGACATCACCAATTATTAGTAATTCTGGTTTTCGATATTACCTTGTTATTGTCGATGATTATTCTCACTTTTACTGGTCATTTCCGCTACGCCAAAAATCTAGCGTCTCCAGCACTCTTGCTAAATTTTTCGCCTATGTACGCACTCAGTTTGGTACCACCATCCGTTCCATGCAAACGGACAACGGCACCGAGTTCCTTAACTCTGTCGTTGATGATCTTCTTGCACAACACGGCACCACTCTCCGTCTGTCGTGTCCTTACACTTCACAACAAAATGGCAAGGCTGAGCGTGCCATTCGTACCATCAACGATACAATGCGCACCATCATGTTTCATGCTCACATGCCTGAGAGTTTTTGGGCTGAAGCTCTTGCTGCCGCGACCTTTCTCCTTAATCGCCGTCCTTGCAAGGCTATTGGGTCAATGATTCCGTACACACAACTCACGGCAGCAACGGCAGCCACGGCAGCCTGCCCCGACCTCTTCGTCTGCCACGGCAGGACACAGTGCTCCCGCGCCTGTCTCGCCTCGCTCGCGCGCCGCTGCCCGGCCCGAGCCTTCTGCACCCAAGCCGACACGCTCTGGTCGTGTGCCTCGTCCTGTTCATTGCCTGGATCTTTCTGCTGTGGACTCCGTGGCCCCTCCCGTGCCCACGACATTCCGACAAGCAATGCAAGATCCTCTCTGGCGTCAAGCCATGGCTGACGAACACCAAGCTCTCCTGGACAACAAAACTTGGTCTCTTGTTCCGCGTCCACCTCAGGCAAATGTGGTCTCCGGGAAGTGGATTTTTCGTCATAAGTTTCACTCCGATGGTACCTTGGCTCGCTATAAGGCTCGTTGGGTTCTGCGTGGGTTCTCCCAACGCCCCGGTTTGGACTACGATGAGACCTTCAGTCCGGTTGTTAAACCAGCCACGATCCGTCTGGTCCTTCAGATTGCTGTTTCCAGTTCATGGCCAATTCGCCAGCTTGATGTGAAGAACGCCTTTCTCAATGGCTATCTGGATGAGGTTGTCTATTGTCAGCAGCCACCTGGCTTTGTTGATCTTGCTCATCCCGATCATGTTTGCCGTCTGCACAAGTCCCTCTATGGTTTGAAGCAAGCTCCTCGTGCCTGGTACCAACGATTTGCTGCTTATCTCTCCACCATTGGCTTTGTTGCTTCCGTGACGGACACATCATTGTTTGTTCTTCGGTCTGCTGCTGACACAGCCTATCTCCTGCTGTATGTTGACGACATCATAGTCACTGCTTCATCATCTGCGTTTCTGCAGCATCTTCTAGACAGATTACACGGTGAGTTTGCTATGACTGATCTCGGCGACCTACACTTCTTCCTGGGCATTGCTGTTCGTCGCTCTTCTACTGGGCTGTTTCTGTCTCAGCGCCAGTACGCCGTTGATCTCCTTCAACGGGCTGGCATGTCTGACTGTCATCCCTGTACCACACCGATCGATACTCAGGCCAAGCTCTCTGACATTGGAGGTGAACTCGTCACTGATGCTACGGATTACCGGAGTCTTGCAGGTGCTCTTCAGTACCTTACTCTGACACGTCCGGACCTTTCATACGCGGTACAGCAGATATGTCTTCATATGCATGCTCCCAGACAGCCACATCCTGCTCTTGTGAAGCGTGTTCTCCGCAACGTTCGTGGAACCTTGGATCTCGGCCTTCATCTGTCCGCGTCCTCTTCTATAGCTCTTACCGCCTACTCCGATGCTGACTGGGCTGGGTGTCCTGACACACGCCGCTCCACATCGGGATACTGCGTATACTATGGTGATAGCCTGATCTCTTGGTCATCCAAGAGGCAGACCACCGTTTCTCGCTCTAGTGCAGAAGCTGAGTACCGAGCCGTGGCACATGTGGTTGCTGAGTGCTGTTGGCTCCGCCAGCTCTTGCAGGAGCTTCATCGACCTCTCAGTTCTGCGACCGTTGTCTTCTGTGACAACGTCTCTGCTATCTACATGTCCTCTAATCCGGTGCAACACCGCCGCACCAAACATATTGAGATTGACATTCACTTCGTTCGCGAGAAGGTGTCCCTTGGGGAAGTTCGTGTTCTACATGTTCCCTCTGCGCTTCAGTTTGCTGATGTGATGACCAAGGGGTTGCCGACTCAGCTGTTTCTTGACTTTCGGTCCAGTCTCTGCGTTCGAGAACCTCCCGCTGTGACTGCGGGGGGGTGTTAGCGTATGTATTAGCGTGTATAGTAGTTCTATTTACTTTTGTACCCTAATTGTATTGTACTCTAACTCTTGGCCTTTGGCCCATTATATAAACACCTGGAACCCCACGTATTACCGTGAGAGGCTTCCCCCAAACCCTAGCAACCTTTCTACAGACGGGGACGGGTAGTAGGCCACCTGTGTGCTGAGGAGGAAGGTCATGGACATGTGATGACGGTGGGCGGTTGTCAGAAAATAGTTCAGCAATGCTCATAAGATATTACAAATTTATTTACATTCTGTAACCACATTCTACTTTGGAAATCTTGAACTTCTGGAGCATGAGACAGCGTTGCCGTACTTGGGATTTAAAATGGTACTAACACTGCTTTGTGGTGTCATGGGTGTGTTGTACAACCAATATATGAGTTTAGAACTCTGCATATACCTGCATGAATTCAAATATAAGCAATTTAGGTACTCACTTGGAACTGAACTTCAGCAAGAGGGTTGAAACAATAAAGCTGTCAATCAAAAGCACCAAAGCACCACTCTATTGTTTACTACATACTGACTACTCGTTGGTCATGCAATCCAAAGTTCTCTGTAGCAGATTCAGTTAAATGTCTTAATAAAAAAATAGAAATTCCTCGGCCTAACTGGTAATTATTCTCAATCCATAAATTAACTATCAATTAGTAAGAGGGTTCCGCTCCAAGTCTCCAAGCATGAAAAATTACATCTGGCAATCTTGTCAGGATGTTCAGCTACACATGTAATTCATGAAATTAGACAAAGAGAAGTCTCAGAAGAAATCGAGAAGGAGGAGAACCATGTAAGAGCATCACTAGTAGAGCCCTTAAACCCCCAAACCCTCAAACCATTTTAAGGGTTGAGAATGGGCATTTTTTTGGCTCGTTTAGAGATTGAAAACCAGGGGCAAAGACTAGAACCCTCAAACCCAACCATTATAAGTTATAATGGTTGGGTTTGAGGGTTCTAGTCTTTGCCCCAACCCCAACCCTTGAAACTGTCATATGACATATCACAATTATCACTAGAAAAACACAAACAACATTGAAACAACTAGCAAATGAAAATCATTGATGCATGGTTTAATAGTTTACATCACAAAATCATCATCTTCCACCTCTTATCGGCACCGTCACCAAAAAGTTGCACCTCGGCGCCATCTCCTCCACACCGCCATCGCCTCAAGCACCTCCATAGGCGCCGGTGGAGTCCTCCACACCGCCATCGCCACCACAACACATTGGCTTCATAAACTCCCATCGGCCTTGAAGCGACCGGTATGAACGAGAGATGTACCCACCGGTCTTCGGCTTGATCTTGCAATAGGTGTCTTCTATGCGTTGCCAATATCGTACCGGTTTGATCGGTACCCGTGCTTGCATCCATCCCCACGCTTGCCCAAGCACGAACCAAGAGAATATCTTCGGCCGCGGTATAGTTTGTCGAGCGCGGGGTGGACCGGCCAACGGCGGTGAACATCTCCTCCTCTATCTCGGTCACCTCCTCATCATCACCCTCTTCCTCCTCGTCATCACCCTCTTATTCCTCCTCCTCACCACCAAACCCAAAAGACTCGAGAGGAGCAGCCCCGATGTCCACCTCCGCGTCTTGGAGAAGCCCCATGAATGATGTTGCGGGATTATTATCAACCACCTCGTGCACGACGGGCGGCGTGTCGGGCGTGGGAGCGGTGGGCTTCTTCCGGGCGGTTGTCTTCTTCACGGCCAGCTTGGCGGCCGCACTCTTGGGCCCGAGCGACGGGCGTTTGGGCGGCGCCTTTCTCCGCGGCTTCGCCGGGGCGACGGGGGCCGGGGCCGGGGCCGGGGCGACGGGGCAGGGCGGCTGGACGACGTGTTGGCCAGCACGCCGCCGCTCGCTCCGACGTGCGTCGCGGCCACCGTCGAGGCGATTTGCGCGTCGCTCGGGCGGGCGGCGGCTGTGGGACGGCGGAAGTCGGGCAACGGGGGCCGGCGGGGCGATGGGGGCCGGCGGGGCGACGGAGGCCGGCAGGGCGATGGGGGCCGGGGAGGCGGCGTCACCATGGCCGGTGGAGGCGTGGCCGAGGCGGAGCGGGCGGGGTGGCGGCCGACGGAGGCGGAGCGGGCCGAGGCGGGCCGGCGGCGCGGGGCGGGAGTTTGGGATTGGGAATTTTCCCTCCCGCGCGAGTTGGAAGAGGAGTGCGGGTTGGGTGCGGTTCGACCTCCCAACCCTCACTTCTACATGTTGAAATAGTGTTTGAGGGTTGGACCTCTAAATTTTTTTTAAGGGTTTGAGGGTTTAGGGGTTCTAGTCTACGCGTTTTTTCTCTCGCAAACTGTAAAAAAGCAGTTATTTTTGAGGGTTTGAGAGTTTGAGGGCTCTACTAGTGATGCTCTAACTTGGGGCTGGATCTCAACTCGAGGAAGTCCACAACGTCGGTTGATCCCCTTGGATTTCCCATGCTGCAACACTGCCTACCTCACCCCCATAGGCCGTGACTCCTCCTTATTAAGCAACGTCATAGGATATTTCTGCAAGGTTTAGTAATTAATCAGTACATGATCAACCCTGGTCCAGAATAGTTAACTTCATTTGTATTTCCCAGTAGCATCCACTCTATTGGAGAGCATAACAAAAGTGATTAAGAAATTATTTTTTTGAAAATTCAGGTGCAGGCTAAGCTAGCAATTTCTAGTTGGCAAGTATTTCTTATATTTTCTTAAATCTGGGTGTATCTCACTAAGTGAAGCCAAAAAAAAAATATCAAAGGTGTAATTAGAAAGAAATACATATAAATCTGTAAAATAACAACAGCGAGGAACTTAAATTCTACATGTAGGGAAATTAAACATAATAATATCTATTCCCAGCTATTCATAACATATTTAATAATGTCAAATCCCCATCCTTTAGAAAAATGTGCATAGTGCTCAATGAAAAAATATGCAAATCTTTAGTACCATTTCTAGAGAAATGATCCACTAACAATTTTTGATTGATAATGACTTGCTAAATTACCTTATATATATTGCACAACGTACGAAAGTAAGACATCTCTCTCTAATCTCCTTCCTTTCCTAATATGCAAAATAGGATAAAGGAGATTTTTTTGTCGATAAGGGGGAAAAGCCCCAGCCTCTGCATGCGGCCCTTTATTAATCTTATTCAAAAATCCGAAATACAAACTTATTACAAATCATGGATCGCTAAGAGTCTCAACATGAACCAGCTATCTAAAAATAGAAAGAAAAACAAGCCGCCACAAGATCTTCATGTGAGCCGCCTATCAATACACCAGCCACACCAGCCGCACCGGCTGTAGAAATCCCGAGCTACTGTCGCCAACCGGCTGTAGGATCAAGGAGATGAAAACTCACATTACAATGGTGAACTATGAACTATGCACACAAGGCTCTGGCAACCTATAATTTATTGTAAGAAAAAAGTGAGCATTCCAGTACACAATCAGCAACCTTTTCTGCTTTGTTACATACAAATCGTTTTGCTTCCCCTTTAATTTCCAAGTGAATCACAAAAAATGAGGAGTTGCTTTCTGACAAAAATTAATCTAAAATCAAGAACACAAAAAACAATTTCAAAGATCAGGGGGTTACGAAGCAGATGTTGATGAGATACGTAAGGGGCAGACTGCTCACTGGAAGCGGAGTGGAGGAAGGAGCAGACCTGGGTCGACGTCGGCGTCGCCCTCGTCGCTAGGCGGTAACCACGAAAGCAACATTGACCGAGAGCTGGACGGCGAGCTTGGCATAGAGCTTCAACGGGGCAGAGGCGGGCTGGGTCCAGGGCGGCGACCTCTTCGTATGGTGCGGCTGTGTGCCGCTGCAGCGCGCAAGAGCCGGTCCGGGGAGGGCAGCGAGGTTCTGTGCATGGGGGAGGGGGGATGAGGCGAAGACGGTGTAGCGCAGGGCGGCGGGGCCGGCGCCGGCGCCGGAACCCTAGCTTCCTCAGGCCTCTCTCCATCGCGCGATAACTGGCGCCGTAGAGGATAAGGGCATCTACAATGGAGGTGCTAACAAGGGGCGCTAGGGTGCAATTCCTGGCCGTTATGCTCTATTCCCGTCCTTCCCCAGGATTTTCCTTTGCGTCGACGCGTGAACTTGCGTCGGGCGCTCCAGCCAGATTTTTCCTCGCGTCCGGATTTAGCTGGAGTCGGGCGCTACCCAGGGCGCAAAGATGTGAGAAAATCTACAGGATGTTCGGCAACAAACAACACAAGAAGGAGAATTTCTTAAAGGAATTTTTGTTATTCTGCAGCAATGAAAGAAGTCGCCGATGCAAGGACTACATCGGTGGACTGGCTTCTTGTCCTCTCGCCACTGCACGACACGTCCTATCGGAATTATGATACTCGGGCAAGTTCGGCGGCGGCTGAGCTGAGGAGCATAGGTGCTGAAAGCGGCGCTGGGTAGGTGGCTCAACACGGCAGCTCAGCAGCCGGTAATGGATGCGGCGGCATTCGGCCCCGCAGCGGCCAAGGCACCCACTAGCGGCGCCAGGTTGTGCACTTGTGCGCACTGTGCAAGCTGCAGACGTGCAGCGGCGACCTCCATGGGGATTTCACGCTGTTATGTATAGCTCTAGTAGACAATCGATTTCAGCTCGGACTAGAAGACGATGGCGCCCGGCGTTGCAGAGATGAGCGCTTAATTTCTGCATTGGCGTCTGTAATTAGCGCCTTGCATTGGACGAGAGGGCGCTTATCTTATTTTTATTTCCACGATCTTTGTCGGATATTCAATTCGGCTCTCAGGTTCAAATGATCCTGAAATCTAGACCGATGGTTAGTACTGGGATCTGTGCAGGCGGAAGTATTCTGTCACGTATTGCAGTTTGTGATGTCTTTTATGAACAGTCCTAAGGGCCCACGTCTGTCCAACATTAATTGTGTGAGATGTCATGGTTGCACGCGGTGGAGACGGGGCGCAGGTTGTGTACCGTGAAAGTAGATACTTGGACCTGATCTCTGCCCATCTCACAGCCGACGCCTACCCCAATCTTCTCGCACACCGGGAACGTCCATGGTTGTTGTAGCTGTGGCTTGTCGCCGCCGGCATGGAGGGGACGAGCTTGGTGACGACAATCTTGGTGGTGAGGAAAACGTCGTGGCCTCGTGGGAGACCGGGGGAACGCCGGGTCGATCTGCGTCTTTCGCAGTGTGCCACTGTGCCAGCAAAGCGCGGCTCGGCTCGTAGTGACGTCGTTCTCCAACGAGAGGCCGGCGAGTGCTCGATTGTGAACCAACAGCAGCGCTCGTGGCATGCTCTGCGTGTGCCGGCCAGCGTTGCTAGGAACAACGCTAAGACCTTCCGCCCGAGCGCCTCGGCCAGCTGCGGCACCGTGCCCTGCCGTCGCCGGCAGCCTGTGATGGTGCCTTGCGCCGTTGCCGTGCGTCGCTCTCCTACGCGGACGGGTCGTCGTCTGACGGCGCGCTCGCGATCGTTGTCTTCGTCGATGGGAGAGCGTCGATCCTCCGCACGGTGTTCGGCTGCATGTTCTCCGCGTCCCCTAATGGCGTCACGAGCGCCAGGCAGTGGGAAGCGTTCGACTCCTGCTGCTGCCTGCTCCACGGGCGATCGCCGCCGGAGCCGATGCTCCCGAGCATGACGCCGCTGTTGAATGGCGGTGGCCGGGGAGAGGCTGTTGTACAAGGTCGGCGGAGCGGTGGCAAGGCCGTGCGGTGCCTGATGTTCGGCAACGCGAACATGGTGCCCACATCCAGGCGCACGTGATCGGGCACCAACACCAGGAGCGCCGTGTAGCCTTGTCGCTTGTCGGCCTCGCGGCTGTCCGGTGCGTCGTGGCCAGCTAGCGAGCGGCTCGGCCTCCTGTTGTGACGCGCGGGGCGCCACCATCCTTTCGTGCTTTAGACTGATCGAGCTGGCATAATTTTGATGTAACCTTGTTGTATCCAGCCCACTGGAGCTAACGGTATTTATACATTTCCATCATACATACAACGAGCAATTTTATCCAGCTACCTCACGTTACAAAAGGCTGTCTCGGGCAAAGAGAACGGACGACCCTGGGTCCGTGGCACCGTGTAAATATTCGCTAGCATAACACTCGCCACCGTAACCTGCATGCCCTGCGCCATTGCTTCGGGCCAGACCCTTGGAGATACCAGACGGTGTTGCCTCACGCAGTCGCCCAGCTTATCATGGGACTGAATAGCGCTCGTCGCGCACCGCCAACTTCATCTCTGTCCCTCTCGTCAGCTCGCCGACGACAAAGAGGGCGAGCGGTTTTTCGCCCAGCTAGAGAAGGCCACATGCTGCCGGTCAGGTGTGGTAGCTGGTCGTCGTACCCGGCCGTCGGGTATTGGTGGACTCCTTGTCCAGCTCCAGCTGGGTCAGGTCGTGTCTTGTTCAGTGGATCCAGCAGCACCCACACAGGATTCTTCATTGAGAGTTTGAGACGACCCTTAACGCCGTCGGCCCTTCGCATTGAATAGGCAAATCCGTGGGCCCAGACCATACTAATGACCACAAATACTGGTCCATTTCCAACAATACGAGCACACGTATTCCAGTCATTATACACTTCCGCACAGATCCCACAGTACCAATGTGTGGTCCAGATAACCAGTTCATCTAGACCCATGTCCCAAAACGCCACCCCCGATCTTTGTTTTTCTCTCTCTAAGCGTCCGTATAAGCGTCTAGCATTGTACATGCCCTAAGACCACCATGGCGAGTTCACCTAGAAAGGCCCACGGGCACTGGCCCACCATCGCCCAGGCCTGAGAAGCCACGGATTCCACCAGGATTAATTGTTACTCTAAAAAAAACAGGATTAATTGTTTTAAGTAATATGTAAATAAAAAAATAGCATGTCAGTTCGACCTCTGCTCTTCTTAGGGCATGTGCAATGGTTGATAAGACTGTCTTATCTTAGTCCTGCCACGTAAGCTAGATATAACAATAAAACATGATCTACAATGGGTTGTTTTCTGGTCTTATCTAGACATCCTAAATTTATGGTGAGAGAGATTGTGCTAAGAGATCATCTCTTAGCTAAGAGAAGGCAAAGTCATTTTTCATCTTTCTCTTTCCTCCACCTCAGCGTTTATCCTGCATGGCACTGCTAAGATATCACCATTGTAATTCCTGCAGAAAAAAGAAAACAAATCAGAACCGCAATGGCCATGTGTTTGACATATCTATATCTATACCAATATAAAAAAGCACAGAGGGGGCAGAACCAACGGAACACGGCCATCAGATGGACATCTAACGCTCCTAATCTTCACCATGATTAGCGCTAAAACAGCCGAGGCTGACAACTCCCCACCACTCAATCAGATACAATAGATCCTGATCATCACATCGACATCTAACGCACGGAACAGCCTAGGCTGACAACTCTCCGCTAATCACCCAGCCGTAAGCAATCCCTAATCCCTCAAACAACGCCGCCGCACCGTCGCTCAGGCCGACGTCGTTCCTCACCTACAGCGCCGAGCGCCGCCTCCAGCGCGACCCGTCGCCGCCTACCAGCGCTGACCGCCGCTTCCAGCGCGACCCGTCGGCTCCGCTACCAGCGGCAACCGTCGCCGCACCGTCGCTCTGCCCGACGTCCTCCCTCACCTACAGCGCCGAGCGCCCCCTCCAGCGCGACCCGTCGGCTCCGCTACTAGCGGCAACCATCGCCGCCTCAAACAACGTCGCCGCACCATCGCTCAGCCCGACGTCCTCCCTCACCTACAGCACCGAGCGCCGCCTCCAGCGCGACCCGTCGGCTCCGCTACCAGCGGCAACCGCCGCCGCCTACCAGCGCGGACCCTCGCCGCCGCCACCAGTGCGGACCCTCTCAGCTTGGCCGTCGACAACTACTTGCCGTTCGCAAGGACACCGCCACCACCTGCCAAGTCCAACTGCTCCTCGACGCTGCGGTTGTACATCAAATTTGAAGGTACCTGAATTGCATGTTATGAACCGATCTAATATTGCTTTCTGAAATGCATATGGAATAGCTTATACTACAACCCATTTGATTTATTACTGTCTTGCTACGCGAGAATCTGACGAAATGAGTATTGGTTAAAGTTCGCACTACTAGAAAACAGGTTATCAGTGGCGCACCAGTTTTTGCTATCAGTGACGCACTAGTGGTGCGGCACTGATATCACGCCACTTCTAACTTTTAGCAGTGGCGCACTAGTGGTGCGCCACTACTGTGACGGATACCAATAGCGCACTGTGCGGTGCGCCACAAACAGCAGCATGTGTGCGCCACAGGGACTAGTAGTAGGTGCGCCAAAGGAAGTATTAGCTGTGCGCCACTGGTTGTGTAGGAAAAAGAAAAAAGGTGGACGTCGTGGTACTCTCCTGTGCGCCACTGCTGACGAAATGAGTATTGGTTCCCTGAAGTTCTGAAACAAGTATGGAGTATGTACTACAAAGTCCATTGCGTGAGTCATAATTCAGATATATCCTACAAATAGAATAACTGCCCAAGTGCAAAATAATTCAACTCACAAAAACATCCAGACCCAGATGCAGACACGGAATACATGCCATTTAGAACCAATTAACGGAAATATTTGATGGTAGTCCTACAGAAATTTTTCACAACATATTTCACCAACTGCAGAAGTCTTCTGGTGGTTATGACTGTAATTTGTCTGAATTGGTTTCAATTCTATCGAATTCTGTTTACAACACAAGGTGAGAACGTGGGCGTTCATAAGTACTATTGACTGAAAATATACTTGGTGAGCTCACATTATTCATATCTGAATTTTGTGATTCCCTACTAGAGCTTCATTGTAATTGTGTTATTGTAAAACTAAATCCAATCAATTATATTATATCAAGTTGAAAGCAATTCAAGTGCTATGTTACTTCTCTCATACTGTTTTTTGTTTTGTCAGCACCGCCGACTTCCACGTCGCGAGGACGCCGCCGCCCGTCACCAGATCGGCAACCTACTGTTACTCGAGGATCCTACATGAGCTCACGTGACATTCTTTCAACCAAGAATGAACATGTGGACAATCTAAATACAAAGATGATTGAAAGGTTTCCTGGAAAAGAACATGCAGACCACTCGGATTTTGGCCAAGCCAAATAATGACATAGATCCCACTGAAAAAAGCACGAAAAACATTGTGTAGAGGGATGTCTTGGAGGGATGAAACAGGTGTGTTCTTCCTTCAGTCCGGTTAGTTATTATTAGTATTCAATGTTCCTACTGCATCTATTGAACATATCATTTGGATATCACTCATTTATCATATTCTGATATAAGCATGTTTGTGTTCTGCATCACAGCTATGTTGCCAGGTTTTGAAATAGGATCTTCCCATATACATCTGATTATATGTATAGTTCTATACAGCTTGAGAAGGGGGCTGATACTTGCCGTGGTTTGATGATGTTATACTTTGAAGTTGCAATTTTTTAATGCTATTATACTTCCCTGAATTGTTGATATATCTCCTATATTACACGTACGTGGTTGTACTGATTTTTTCTTATATTTATCGGACAACCTACTCAGTTGCCTGTTGTAAACTTTCTGAAATTTTGCATCTATGGACACATGTACTCAGTTCGTTGAAACTTACGTCTGCTTCATGTTCATAACTTCACATAGCATGGGCTAATCTTACCTTCAGGTTTGCATGTATAAGACTGAATTTTGTTGTCTGGTAGTTGTTGTGAGAATGGGCTGATCTGGTGTTTTGATGGATTTCCCTCCAATAAAGCATTAACACGTGATGATATTTATCACCTAAGATTACACGGCATTGCACGTGCACAATTACTAGTACAGAGAAAGAAAACATGCCAACAGCGATGGCCACCACGAGCAGGCCAGCGGCGTGAGTGCCCGGGGAGAGGCCCACCGGCGCCACCCTCACGCCATTCCTTAATCCCATCTCAGCCTAGGGTTTGGGTAGGGAAACAATGATAGATCCCTGCACATCGGCATGGAGAGAAGGGCAAAGCCCGGAGTAGGGAGGAGGGAAAAGGGAGGAGGCCGGAGTAGGGAGAGGAGGGAGGAGGCAGGGGTAGGGACGGGAGACGACGACATACTCGCGTGGTGTGCGAAGTTTTTTTTTTACCCAAATAACTGGATTATATTAAGCAAGGAAACATGAAGTTACAGGAACCATCCAGAACTTGGGCAGTTGTCCTCATTTTACAAAAAGAACCCTGAAAAAAAATAAAAAGTACAACCATGCCCTCGGGATCTTCTGTGCAGATCGAAATCGGCTGCCGCTTGCAACAACGCCTCCGCCTCACCGGAGGGAGAGAAGAGGCACCAGCAGGCCGCAGCTAGGTCGCCAGACTGAAACTTTAGAGGAATGAACCTCGTTGAGGTCACCGCATCTTCCACCCGACGGGGGCGCCGGGATCTTGGGGAGGCCAAAGGCGCATCGGCGGGGGCAACGCCCTGATTCACTCTGGCGGTCAGGTCAGTCTCGCCAGCCAAAACCATCAACTTGACCTGCATCACCTCGTGCAACAGAACATGGAACAGCCGGAGATCCACCAGATACAGACCTAAAAACTGCTTCTCCTCCATCACCCTTCCACTCCCACCATGGCAGCAATAATAGGATGCCAGGAACAGTAAGATCCACACCCGATCTGGTCCAAACTCGGGCTTATTTAGGGAGTTCCGGCCAGATCCACTGCCACCACTCAATCTCCACCATGGAAACAAGCAGGGGGGGAGAGCTCGCCGACCACCAGATGCCGCCCGCAAACTCCGGCGAGAAACTCCAACACGACATAAAGACGAGCAACCCTAACACTACAACTGTACACATCCAGACCTCCCTCCCACCCGCCGCCGGCCACCTTGGCCGCCGGCGATGAGGGGGAGGGAGGCTGGAATCAACCGCTATGGAAAGGGTCAAGGGAGAGAAGAGACGGTATCCACCAGACACGAAGAGTTCTATTCGGGAGCCTGTTCGCGGAGATGAAGCGAACCATACTGCTTCGGGAGTTGTGATTCTAGGCTAATACGGATGTCTCGCCCTCCGAATTGTCGACAGAAGAAAACGGCTTCCTTGAGGAGGGCTGGAATTGCCCCCAGTTTCCATATCCTAATTCTATTCGCACCCAAACATCTAATTTGGAAGTTCAAATTCTAATTCTCCAATTTAGGATCTAATTTACCGCGTCCAAACAGGGTGGGTTTTCTCATAATGCAAAAAAAATCCGATTGCGCAATATTAATATGTTTTATCCCCATGACACCTAACCCATACATTTATCTATTTCAACCATTTTTCTAGCAAACCGAATTTTTATTTATTTTTGAACATATTTTTTGTACAACATAAAAAAAAGATCAACTCTATAATTAATCTGTTGTGGACAATACCGGCGAAGGCGTGATAAAATTGATTAGCCAGGTGGGAAAATAGGAAAATGCTGGATTCTCCCAATGAGAAAAAGGCCTGAGTGCAGGTTGAGCAGGCGGCCCCACTTTTCTCGTGTGGTATCTTCTTTTTTGAAATGGAGGCAAAAGCTTTGTCTCATCCATTAATTAAGCAGAAAGTGCACAGTTTTTAGGAGAAAATCGGACGAAAACCATACAAGACACCACGGGGTCAAGCCCACACTCGCCACGTCACAAGGACAAGCCCACTCAAACCCACCACTGATACAAGCGGACGACACACTCGTCAAGATAAGCTTGCCTTCCAACCAAGCCGGAGAGAAGACGCCGTGCCTACTATGGGAGGAGCAGACACGGGACATTCCAACATAGCTGAAGAAGACGAAGCTCTCAGAGAACTGCGCCAAAACGACCTTGTCGCCCTCTGAAAGAACATCTCTCACAATATGTTTTGTGTGTTTGATGTCAATGTATGTGATACACTAATGTTTGATGAAGTGGTGCAGGGATTATATAGATACATGTATATGAGTGACTTGTGTGGAAAAACGAGTCAAAAGGAAGATGTAACAGGATCACCAGGCCGGATAATCCGGGCCGGATATTTGCAAAATATCCGGCCCCCAAATTTTGTCTAAGGACTCAAGACATTTCGGCTCAGTACTGCCCCGGACATTTGGCTGGATTTTTGACCGGAAATTCCCCAGGCCGGACATTTTGGACCGGACATTTTGGGCCGGATATTTGCAAAATATTCGGCCCCCAAATTTTGGCTAAGGACCAGAGGCGACGCGGCTCAGTACTTCCCTGGCATCAGGCCGGATATTTGGCCGGACATTTGGCCGGTTTTTCTCCAGGGCCGGATTTTCTGGGGGGGGGGGGGGGGGGGCGGATTATCCGGCCCCAACTCAGGCCGGATTATCCGGTCCTCGAAAGTCACCAACGGCTGGATTTTGGGAGGCGGTATTTATACCCCCCTTCTTCTTCCTTCCTCATTGCTCAATCATTGGAAAAATTCTACCAAGCCTCACCACCATTAGAGCCACCTCAAGAACTCAAGATTTGCAAGATCTCCTCCCTCACCCAACCAAAGCTCTTGATCTTTGGAGATTCGAAGGAGAAGACACCGATCTACATCCTCACTGAAGCGATTTACATTTCACCCTCATATGCTTGAGGGTCCTCTTGCTAGTCTTCCTCTTTGGATCCCTAGTTGATTGTTGTTGATGTTTTGTTGTTGATTGTTGTGTTGTTACCGATTTGGGAGCCTCCAATTTGGTTGTGGATGTGTGCCCCAAGAACCTTGTAAAGACCCGGTTTCCGCCTCGAGGAAATCCCTTAGTGGAAGTGGGCTAGGCCTTCGTGGCGTTTCTCACAGGAGATCTGAGTGAAGCCTTCGTGGCTGTTGGTTTGGCTTTCGTAGCAACCACACTCCTCCAAACGTAGACGTACCTTCTTGCAAAGGAAGGGAACTACGGGAATCATCTCCATGTCTCCGCGTGCTCCACTCTCGGTTACCTCTATCCTATTCTATCTCATATATATTGCGTAGCTATATCTTGCTTAGTAGTTAACCTTATCATATAGGTAAATTCACTTAGTTGCATATCTAGAGAATTTACCTTTGTGTCAAGCCTAAATTGAAAAAGAACTAAAAATTGGTTAGCACCTATTCACCCCCCCCCCCCCCTCTAGGTGCGGCATACGATCCTTTCAATTGGTATCAGAGCCTCGACTCTTATTTCGGGCTTAACCGCCTAAGAGTATGCCGGATGATGAACACTCGGAGGGGGCCGCAAAGCCGGTCTCCATGGATGATCTCAAGTCGGTGGAAACATCCTTGAGGTCCGCCATGCAAACCCAAATGGAAACATTGATGAAAATGTTTAACGACCGCTTTCCCGCGGCTCCCCCCCCCCCCCCCCCCCCATCATCCCCACCGTAGAGGTAAAGGACACGGGTGAGTTAGAAGAGGGAGATGCTTCGGCATTACCCTCCTCTACCAAACCCTTGAATGGTGATAACTTAACCACTATTAAAACTCCCATTGCATCTCCTAAGGGAACTAGTGGAGGTGAGAGCTACAATCGAGTGGCTCCGCCTTTCCTATCTCCCGATATACCGGTTCCCCATCCTCATATAAATATTCGGGGCGACCCACCTAAGTTTAATGTTAAAGATTTCGATACTTGGCAATTTGAGTTTCATTCTCATGTTCGCAGTGCCTCCAATGAACTTTGGAGAATCATCGTGGAAGGCTTCAAGCCCTACAACCCCGACAAGTTGACTAGAAGAGAAGCGGTTGATAGTCAACTCAATGACACTGCTTTGCACATGATTCAAACTAGTGTGGGGACAAATGAATTGTCTCGTGTTCGGAATTTCACCACCGCCAAGGAAGCTTGGGATGGTTTGGCCGCTAGTTGCATTGGAAGTGATAGCATGAGAAGGAACAAGTACAATTCTCTTCGGAATCAAGCCGAAGGATTCATGAGGCTACCGGATGAAGATCATGAAGTCATGTATGGAAGACTTCTCACTGTTGCCGATGCTTTCCGAAATGTGGGTGCCACCCACATCAATGACTCTTGGATCAAAGATAAGTACATCGATTGCATGATGGCGTTTGAACCCATTGATGCTGGCGCGCAGTTGACGTGCCCGTTGGGAACCCCAAGAGGAAGGTGTGATGCGTACAGCGACAAGTTTTCCCTCAGTAAGAAACCAAGGTTTATCGAACCAGTAGGAGCCAAGAAGCACGTTGAAGGTTGATGGCGGCGGAGTGTAGTGTGGCGCAACACCAGGGATTCCGGCGCCAACGTGGAACCTGCACAACACAACCAAAGTACTTTGTCCCAACGTAACAGTGAGGTTGTCAATCTCACCGGCTTGCTGTAACAAAGGATTAGATGTATAGTGTGGATGATGATGTTTGCAGAGAACCGTAGAACGAGTATTGCAGTAGATTGTATTCGATGTAAAAGAATGGACCGGGGTCCACAGTTCACTAGTGGTGTCTCTCCGATAAGAATAAGCATGTTGGGTGAACAAATTACAGTTGGGAAATTGACAAATAAAAAGGGCATGACCATGCACATACATGTTATGATGAGTAGTGTGAGATTTAATTGGGCATTACGACAAAGTACATAGACCACTATCCAGCATGCATCTATGCCTAAAAAGTCCACCTTCAGGTTATCATCCAAACCCCCTCCAGTATTAAGTTGCAAACAACAGACAATTGCATTAAGTATGGTGCGTAATGTAATCAATAAATATATCCTTAGACATAGCATTGATGTTTTATCCCTAGTGGCAACAGCACATCCACAACCTTAGAACTTTCTGTCACTATCCCAGATTTAATGGAGGCATGAACCCACTATCGAGCATAAATACTCCCTCTTTGAGTTACAAGCAAAAACTTGGCCAGAGCCTCTACTAGCAACGGAGAGCATGCAAGATCATAAACAACACATAGATGATAGATTGATAATCAACATAACATAGCATTCATTATTCATCGAATCCCAACAAACGCAACATATAGCATTACAGATAGATGATCTTGATCATGTTAGGCAGCTCACAAGATCCAACAATGATAGCACAATTAGGAGAAGACGACCATCTAGCTACTGCTATGGACCCATAGTCCAGGGGTGAACTACTCACACATCACTCCGGAGGCGACCATGGCGGTGAAGAGTCCTCCGGGAGATGATTCCCCTCTCCGGCAGGGTGCCGGAGGCGATCTCCTGAATCCCCCGAGATGGGATTGGCGGCGGCGGCGTCTCTAGAAGGTTTTCCGTATCGTGGCTCTCGGTACTGGAACTATTATCGACGAAGGCTTAAGTAGGCGGAAGGGTAGGTCAGGGGGCGCCACGAGGGGCCCACACAGTAGGCCGGCGCGGCCAGGGCCTGGGCCGCGCCGCCCTAGTGTGGCGTCGCCTCGTCGCCCCACTTCGTATCTCCCCCGGTGTTCTGGAAGCTTCGTGGAAAAATAAGATCCTGGGCGTTGATTTCGTCCAATTCCTAGAATATTTCCTTACTAGGATTTCTGAAACCAAAAACAGCAGAAAACAGCAACTGGCTCTTCGGCATCTTGTTAATAGGTTAGTGATGCGTGTAGTTGACACGTCCGTTGGGAACCCCAAGAGGAAGGTGTGATGCGCACAGCGGCAAGTTTCCCTCAGTAAGAAACCAAGGTTTAATCGAACCAGTAGGAGTCAAGAAGCACGTTGAAGGTTGATGGCGGCGGGATGTAGTGCGGCGCAACACCAGAGATTCCGGCGCCAACGTGGAACCTGCACAACACAACCAAAGTACTTTGCCCCAACGAAACAGTGAGGTTGTCAATCTCACCGGCTTGCTGTAACAAAGGATTAACCGTATTGTGTGGAAGATGATTGTTTGCAGAAAACAGTAGAACAAGTATTGCAGTAGATTGTATTTCAGTATAGAGAATTGGACCGGGGTCCACAGTTCACTAGAGGTGTCTCTCCCATAAGATAAACAACATGTTGGGTGAACAAATTACAGTTGGGCAATTGACAAATAAAGAGGGCATGACCATGCACATACATATTATGATGAGTATAGTGAGATTTAATTGGGCATTGCGACAAAGTACATAGACCGCTATCCAGCATGCATCTATGCCTAAAAAGTCCACCTTCAGGTTATCATCCGAACCCCCTCCAGTATTAAGTTGCTAACAACAGACAATTGCATTAAGTATTGCGCGTAATGTAATCAGTAACTACATCCTTGAACATAGCACCAATGTTTTATCCCTAGTGGCAACAGCACATCCATAATCTTAGAGATTTCTGTCACTTCCCCAGATTCACGGAGACATGAACCCACTATCGAGCATAAATACTCCCTCTTGGAGTTACAAGCATCTACTTGGCCAGAGCATCTACTAGTAACGGAGAGCATGCAAGATCATAAACAACACATAGATATAAATTGATAATCAACATAACAAGTATTCTCTATTCATCGGATCCCAACAAACACAACATATAGAATTACAGATAGATGATCTTGATCATGTTCGGCAGCTCACAAGACCCGACAATTAAGCACAATGGGGAGAAGACAACCATCTAGCTACTGCTATGGACCCATAGTCCAGGGGTAGACTACTCACACATCACTCCGGAGGCGACCATGGCGGCGTAGAGTCCTCCGGGAGATGATTCCCCTCTCCGGCAGGGTGCCGGAGGCGATCTCCTGAATCCCCCGAGATGGGATTGGCGGCGGCGGCGTCTCTGGAAGGTTTTCCGTATCGTGGCTCTCGGTACTGGGGGTTTCGCGACGGAGGCTTTAAGTAGGCGGAAGGGCAGGTCAGGGGGCCACACGAGGGCCCCACACTACAGGTCGGCGCGGCCAAGGGCCAGGCCGCGCCGCCCTAGGGTGTGGCCGCCTCGTGGCCCCACTTCGTCTCCTCTTCGGTCTTCTGGAAGCTTCGTGGCAAAATAGGACCCTGGGCGTTAATTTCGTCCAATTCCGAGAATATTTCTTTACTAGGATTTCTGAAACCAAAAACAGCAGAAAACAGCAACTGGCACTTCAGCATCTTGTTAATAGGTTAGTTCCAGAAAATGCACGAATATGACATAAAGTGTGCATAAAACATGTAGATATCATCAATAATGTGGCATGGAACACAAGAAATTATCGATACGTCGGAGACGTATCAGCATCCCCAAGCTTAGTTCTGCTCGTCCCGAGCAGGTAAAACGATAACAAAGATAATTTCTGGAGTGACATGCCGTCATAACCTTGATCATACTATTTGTAAAGCATATGTAGTGAATGCAGCGATCAAAACAATGTATATGACATGAGTAAACAAGTGAATCATATAGCAAAGACTTTTCATGAATAGTACTTCAAGACAAGCATCAATAAGTCTTGCATAAGAGTTAACTCATAAAGCAATAATTCAAAGTAAAGGCATTTAAGCAACACAAAGGAAGATTAAGTTTCAGCGGTTGCTTTCAACTTATAACATGTATATCTCATGGATAGTTGTCAATGTAAAGTAATATAACAAGTGCAATATGCAAGTATGCAGGAATCAATGCACAGTTCACACAAGTGTTTGCTTCTTGAGGTGGAGAGAAATAGGTGAACTGACTCAACAATAAAAGTAAAAGAATGGTCCTCCATAGAGGAAAAGCATCGATTGCTATATTTGTGCTAGAGCTTTGATTTTGAAAACATGAAACAATTTTGTCAACGGTAGTAATAAAGCATATGAGTTATGTAAATTATATCTTACAAGTTGCAAGCCTCATGCATAGTATGCTAATAGTGCCCGCACCTTGTCCTAATTAGCTTGGACTACCGGATCATCGCAATGCACATGTTTTAACCAAGTGTCACAAAGGGGTACCTCTATGCCGCCTGTACAAAGGTCTAAGGAGAAAGCTCGCATTGGATTTCTCGCTATTGATTATTCTCAACTTAGACATCCATACCGGGACAACATAGACAACAGATAATGGACTCCTCTTTTATGCATAAGCATGTAGCAACAATTAATTTTCTCATTTGAGATTGAGGATATTGTCCAAAACTGAAACTTCCACCATGGATCATGGCTTTAGTTAGCGGCCCAATGTTCTTCTCTAACAATATGCATGCTCTAACCATAAGGTGGTAGATCGCTCTTACTTCAGACAAGACGAACATGCATAGCAACTCACATGAAATTCAACAAAGAGTAGTTGATGGCGTCCCCAGTGAACATGGTTATCGCACAACAAGCAACTTAATAAGAGATAAAGTGCATAAGTACATATTCGATACCACAATAGTTTTTAAGCTATTTGTCCCATGAGCTATATATTGTAAAGGTGAAGAATGGAAATTTAAAGGTAGCACTCAAGCAATTTACTTTGGAATGGCGGAGAAATACCATGTAGTAGGTAGGTATGGTGGACACAAATGGCATAGTGGTTGGCTCAAGGATTTTGGATGCATGAGAAGTATTCCCTCTCGATACAAGGTTTAGGCTAGCAAGGCTATTTGAAACAAACACAAGGATGAAGCGGCGCAGCAAAACTCACATAAAAGACATATTGAAAACATTATAAGACTCTACACCATCTTCCTTGTTGTTCAAACTCAATACTAGAAATTATCTAGACCTTAGAGAGACCAAATATGCAAACCAAATTTTAGCATGCTCTATGTATTTCTTCATTAATGGGTGCAAAGTATATGATGCAAGAGCTTAAACATGAGCACAACAATTGCCAAGTATCACATTATCCAAGACATTATAGCAATTACTACATGTATCATTTTCCAATTCCAACCATATAACAATTTAACGAAGAAGAAACTTCGCCATGAATATTATGAGTAAAGCCTAAGGACATACTTGTCCATATGCTACAGCGGAGCGTGTCTCTCTCCCATACAGTGAATGCTATGATCCATTTTATTCAAACAAAATAAAAACAAAAACAAACCGACGCTCCAAGAAAAGCACATATGATGTGATGGAATAAAAATATAGTTTCAGGGGAGGAACCTGATAATGTTGTCGATGAAGAAGGGGATGCCTTGGGCATCCCCAAGCTTAGACGCTTGAGTCTTCTTAGAATATGCAGGGGTGAACCACCGGGGCATCCCCAAGCTTAGAGCTTTCACTCTCCTTGATCATGTTGTATCATCTCCCTCACTTGATCGTTGAAAACTTCCTCCACACCAAACTTAGAACAACTCATTAGAGGGTTAGTGGACAATAAAAATTAACATGTTCAGAGGTAACACAATCATTCTTAACACTTCTGGACATTGCACAAAGCTACTGAAAGTCAATAGAATCGAAATATCCATCGAACATAACAAAACTGGCAATGCGAAATAAAAGGCAGAATCTGTCAAAACAGAACAGCTCGTATTGACGAATTTTATCGAGGCACCAGACTTGCTCAAATGAAAATGCTCAAATTGAATGAAAGTTGCGTACATATCTGAGGATTACTCACGTAAATTGGCATAATTTTCTGAGTTACCTACAGAGAAAATAGCCCAGATTCGTGACAGCAAAGAAATCTGTTTCTGCGCAGTAATCCAAATCTAGTATGAACTTTACTATCAACGACTTTACTTGGCACAATAAAACACTAAACTAAGATAAGAAGAGGTTGCTACAGTAGTAAAAAACTTCCAAGACACAAAATAAAAGCAAAGTACTGTAGTAAAAACATGGGTTATCTCCCATAAGCGCTTTTCTTTAACGCCTTTCAGCTAGGCGCAGAAAATGTGTATCAAGTATTATCAAGAGACGAAGTGTCAACATCATAATTTGTTCTAATAATAGAATCAAAAGGTAACTTCATTCTCTTTCTAGGGAAGTGTTCCATACCTTTTTTGAGAGGAAATTGATATTTAATATTACCTTCCTTCATATCAATGATAGCACCAACAGTTCGAAGAAAAGGTCTTCCCAATATAATGGGACAAGATGCATTGCATTCAATATCCAAGACAACAAAATCAACGGGGACAAGGTTATTGTTAACGGTAATGCGAACATTATCAACTTTTCCCAAAGGTTTCTTTGTAGAATGATCAGCAAGATTAACATCCAAATAACAATTTTTCAGTGGTGGCAAGTCAAGCATATTATAGATTTTCTTAGGCATAACGGAAATACTTGCACCAAGATCACATAAAGCATTACAATCAAAATCTTTAATCTTCATCTTAATGATGGGCTCCCAACCATCCTCTAGCTTTCTAGGAATAGAGGCTTCGCGCTCTAGTTTCTCTTCTCTAGCTTTTATGAGAGCATTTGTAATATGTTGCGTGAAAGCCAAATTTATAGCACTAGCATTAGGACTTTTAGCAAGTTTTTGCAAGAACTTTATAACTTCAGAGATGTGGCAATCATCAAAATTCAAACCATTATAATTTAAATCAATGGGATCATCATCCCCAATGTTGGAAAAAATTTCAGCAGCTTTATCACAGGCAGTTTCAGCAGTTTTAGCAATTTCAGGCAGTTTTGTACGCTTTGCACTAGGAGTAGAAACATTGCCAACACCAATTATTTTACCATTAATAGTAGGAGGTGCAGAAACATGTGAAGAATCAACATTGCTTGTGGTGGTAATAGTCCAAACTTTAGCTACATTTTTCTCTTTAGCTAGTTTTTCATTTTCTTCTCTATCCCACCTAGCACGCAATTCAGCCATTAATCTTATATTCTCATTAATTCTAACTTGGATGGCATTTGCTGTAGTAACAATTTTATTTTCAATATCCCTATTAGGCATAACTTTCGATTTCAAAAGATCAACATCAGAGGCAAGACTATCAACCTTAGAAGCGAGAATATCAATTTTATTGAGTTTTTCCTCAACAGATTTGTTAAAGGCAGTTTGTGTACTAATAAATTCTTTAAGCATAGCTTCAAGTCCAGGGGGTGTGTTCCTATTATTATTGTAAGAATTCCCATAAGAATTAGCATAACCGTTACCATTATTATAAGGATATGGCCTATAGTTATTACTAGAATTGTTCCGATAAGCATTGTTGTTGAAATTATTATTTTTAATGAAGTTTACATCAACATGTTCTTCTTGTGCAACCAATGAAGCTAACGGAACATTATTAGGATCAACATTAGTCCTATCATTCACAAGCATAGACATAATAGCATCAATCTTATCACTCAAGGAAGAGGTTTCTTCGACAGAATTTACCTTCTTACCTTGTGGAGCTCTTTCCGTGTGCCATTCAGAGTAATTGATCATCATATTATCAAGAAGCTTTGTTGCTTCACCAAGAGTGATGGACATAAAGGTACCTCCAGCAGCTGAATCCAATAAATTCCGCGAAGAAAAATTTAGTCCTGCATAGAAGGTTTGGATGATCATCCAAGTAGTCAGTCCATGTGTTGGGCAATTTTTAACCAAAGATTTCATTCTTTCCCATGCTTGTGCAACATGCTCAGTATCTAATTGTTTAAAATTCATTATGCTACTCCTCAAAGATATAATTTTAGCAGGGGGATAATATCTACCAATAAAAGCATCCTTGCATTTAGTCCATGAATCAATACTATTCTTAGGCGAGAGATAGCAACCAATCTTTAGCTCTTCCTCTTAATGAGAAAGGGAACAATTTTAATTTTATAATGTCACCATCTACATCTTTATATTTTTGCATTTCACATAGTTCAACAAAATTATTAAGATGGGCAGCAGCATCATCAGAACTAACACCAGAAAATTGCTCTCGCATAACAAGATTCAATAAAGCGAGGTTTAATTTCAAAGAATTCTGCTGTAGTAGCAGGTGGAGCAATAGGTGTGCATAAGAAATCATTATTATTTGTGGTTGTGAAATCACACAACTTAGTATTTTCAGGGGTGGCCATTTTAGCAGTAGTAAATAAAGCAAACTAGATAAAGTAAATGCAAGTAACTAATTTTTTTGTGTTTTTGATATAGCAAACAAGATAGCAAATAAAGTAAAACTAGCAACTAATTTTTTTGTATTTTGATTTAGTGCAGCAAACAAAGTAGTAAATAAAATAAAGCAAGACAAAAACAAAGTAAAGAGATTGGGAAGTGGAGACTCCCCTTGCAGCGTGTCTTGATCTCCCCGGCAACGGCGCCAGAAATTTGCTTGATGCGTGTAGTTGACACGTCCGTTGGGAACCCCAAGAGGAAGGTGTGATGCGCACAGCGGCAAGTTTCCCTCAGTAAGAAACCAAGGTTTAATCGAACCAGTAGGAGTCAAGAAGCACGTTGAAGGTTGATGGCGGCGGGATGTAGTGCGGCGCAACACCGGAGATTCGGCGCCAACGTGGAACTGCACAACACAACCAAAGTACTTTGCCCCAACGAAACAGTGAGGTTGTCAATCTCACCGGCTTGCTGTAACAAAGGATTAACCGTATTGTGTGGAAGATGATTGTTTGCAGAAAACAGTAGAACAAGTATTGCAGTAGATTGTATTTCAGTATAGAGAATTGGACCGGGGTCCACAGTTCACTAGAGGTGTCTCTCCCATAAGATAAACAACATGTTGGGTGAACAAATTACAGTTGGGCAATTGACAAATAAAGAGGGCATGACCATGCACATACATATTATGATGAGTATAGTGAGATTTAATTGGGCATTACGACAAAGTACATAGACCGCTATCCAGCATGCATCTATGCCTAAAAAGTCCACCTTCAGGTTATCATCCGAACCCCCTCCAGTATTAAGTTGCTAACAACAGACAATTGCATTAAGTATTGCGCGTAATGTAATCAGTAACTACATCCTTGAACATAGCACCAATGTTTTATCCCTAGTGGCAACAGCACATCCATAATCTTAGAGATTTCTGTCACTTCCCCAGATTCACGGAGACATGAACCCACTATCGAGCATAAATACTCCCTCTTGGAGTTACAAGCATCTACTTGGCCAGAGCATCTACTAGTAACGGAGAGCATGCAAGATCATAAACAACACATAGATATAAATTGATAATCAACATAACAAGTATTCTCTATTCATCGGATCCCAACAAACACAACATATAGAATTACAGATAGATGATCTTGATCATGTTCGGCAGCTCACAAGACCCGACAATTAAGCACAATGGGGAGAAGACAACCATCTAGCTACTGCTATGGACCCATAGTCCAGGGGTAGACTACTCACACATCACTCCGGAGGCGACCATGGCGGCGTAGAGTCCTCCGGGAGATGATTCCCCTCTCCGGCAGGGTGCCGGAGGCGATCTCCTGAATCCCCCGAGATGGGATTGGCGGCGGCGGCGTCTCTGGAAGGTTTTCCGTATCGTGGCTCTCGGTACTGGGGGTTTCGCGACGGAGGCTTTAAGTAGGCGGAAGGGCAGGTCAGGGGGCCACACGAGGGCCCCACACTACAGGTCGGCGCGGCCAAGGGCCAGGCCGCGCCGCCCTAGGGTGTGGCCGCCTCGTGGCCCCACTTCGTCTCCTCTTCGGTCTTCTGGAAGCTTCGTGGCAAAATAGGACCCTGGGCGTTAATTTCATCCAATTCCGAGAATATTTCTTTACTAGGATTTCTGAACCAAAAACAGCAGAAAATAGCAACTGGCACTTCGGCATCTTGTTAATAGGTTAGTTCCAGAAAATGCACGAATATGACATAAAGTGTGCATAAAACATGTAGATATCATCAATAATGTGGCATGGAACACAAGAAAGTATCGATACGTCGGAGACGTATCAGTTAGTGCCGGAAAATGCATGAATATGACATAAAGTATGTATAAAACATGTAGGTATCATCAATAAAGTAGCATGGAACATAAGAAATTATCGATACGTTGGAGACGTATCAGCATCCCCAAGCTTAGTTCCTACTCGTCCCGAGTAGGTAAACGATAACAAAGATAATTTCTGAAGTGACATGCCATCATAATCTTGATCAATACTATTGTAAGCACATGTAATGAATGCAGCGATCCAAAGCAATGGTAAAGACAATGAGTAAACAACTGAATCATATAGCAAAGACTTTTCATGAATAGTGCTTTCAAGACAAGCATCAATAAGTCTTGCATAAGAGTTAACTCATAAACCAATAAATTCATAGTAAAGGTATCGAAGCAACACAAAGGAAGATTAAGTTTCAGCGGTTGCTTTCAACTTGTAACATGTATATCTCATGGATAGTTGTCAACATAAAGTAATATGATGAATGCAAATATGCAAGTATGTAAAAATCAATGCACAGTTAACACAAGTGTTTGCTTCTTGAGGTGGAAGGAAATAGGTAAACTGACTCAACATAAAAGTAGAAGAAAGGCCCTTCGCAAAGGGAAGCATGGATTGCTATATTTGTGCTAGAGCTTTTATTTTGAAAACAAGAAACAATTTTTTCAACGGTAGTAATAAAGCATATGTGTTATGTAAATTATATCCTACAAGTTGCAAGCCTCATGCATAGTATACCAATAGTGCCCGCACCTTGTCCTAATTAGCTCGGATTACCTGGATTATCACCGCAATACATATGTTTTAACCAAGTATCACAAAGGGGTACCTCTATGCCGCCTGTACAAAGGTCTAAGGAGAAAGCTCGCATTGGATTTCTCGCTTTTGATTATTCTCAACTTAGACATCCATACCGGGACAACATAGACAACAGATAATGGACTCCTCTTTAACTCTTAAGCATTCAACAACAAATAATATTCTCATAAGAGATTGAGGATTGTTGTCCAAAACTGAAACTTCCACCATGGATCATGGCTTTAGTTAGCGGCCCAATGTTCTTCTCTAACAATATGCATGCTCAAATCATTCAACTCATGGTAAATCGCCCTTACTTCAGACAAGACGAACATGCATAGCAACTCACATGATATTAAACAAAGAGTAGTTGATGGTGTCCCCAGGAACATGGTTATCGCACAACAAGCAACTTAATAAGAAATAAGATACATAAGTACATATTCAATACCACAATAGTTTTTAGGCTATTTGTCCCATGAGCTATATATTGCAAAGATAAAGGATATAAATTTAAAGGTAGCACTCAAGCAATTTACTTTGGAATGGCGGAGAAATACCATGTAGTAGGTAGGTATGGTGGACACAAATGGCATAGTTATTGGCTCAAGGATTTGGATGCACGAGAAGTAATCCCTCTCAATACAAGGCTTAGGCTAGCAAGGTTATTTGAAGCAAACACAAGTATGAACCGGTACAACAAAACTCACATAAAAACATATTGCATGCATTATAAGACTCTACACTGTCATCCTTGTTGCTCAAACCCTTACTAGAAAATATCTAGACTTTAGAGAGACCAATCATGCAAACCAAATTTCAACAAGCTCTATGTATTTCTTCACTAATAGGTGCAAAGTATATGATGCAAGAGCTTAAACATGATCTATAACAATTGCCAAGTATCAAATTATTCAAGACATTCTACCAATTACCACATGTAGCATTTCCCTTTCCAACCATATAACAATTAACGAAGCAGTTTAACCTTCGCCATGAACATTATGAGTAAAGCCAAGGACATATTTGTCCATATGCAACAGCGGAGCGTGTCTCTCTCCCACACAATGAATGCTAGGATCCAACTTTATTCAAACAAAACAAAACAAAAAACAAACAGACGCTCCAAGAAAAGTACATAAGATGTGACGGAATAAAAATATAGTTTCACTAGAGGAACCTGATAATGTTGTCGATGAAGAAGGGGATGCCTTGGGCATCCCCAAGCTTAGATGCTTGATTCTTCTTGAAATATGCAGGGATGAACCACCGGGGCATCACCAAACTTAGAGCTTTCACTCTCCTCGATCATATTGTATCATCCTCCTCTCTTGATCCTTGAAAACTTCCTCCACACCAAACTCAAAACAATTCATTAGAGGGTTAGTGCATAATCAAAATTCACATGTTCAGAGGTGACATAATCATTCTTAACACTTCTGGACATTGCACAAAGCTACTGAAAGTTAATGGAACAAAGAAATCCATCAAGCATAGCAAAACAGGCAATGTGAAATAAAAAGCAGAATCTGTCAAAACAGAACAGTCCGTAAAGACGAATTTCTAAGAGGCACCAGACTTGCTCAAATGAAAATGCTCAAATTGAATGAAAGTTGCGTACATATCTTAGGATCACTCACATAAATTGGTAGAATTTTCTGAGTTACCTACAGAGAAATCAACCCAGATTCGTGACAGCAAGAAATCTGTTTCTGCGCAGTAATCCAAATCTAGTATGAACCATACTATCAAAGACTTTACTTGGCACAACAATGCAAAAAAATTAAGATAAGGCGAGGTTGCTACAGTAGTAACAACTTCCAAGACTCAAATATAAAACAAAAGTGCTGTAGTAAAATCATGGGTTGTCTCTCATAAGCGCTTTTCTTTAACGCCTTTCAGCTAGGCGCAGAAAGTGTGAATCAAGTATTATCAAGAGACGAAGCATCAACATCATAATTTGTTCTAATGATAGAATCAATAGGTAACTTCATTATCTTTCTAGGGAAGTGTTTCGTACCTTTCTTGAGAGAAAATTGATATTTAATATTACCTTCCTTCATATCAACAATAGCACCAACAGTTCGAAGAAAAGGTCTTCCCAATATAATGGGACAAGATGCATTGCATTCAATATCCAAGACAACAAAATCAACGGGGACAAGGTTATTGTTAACCGTAATGCGAACATTATCAACCCCCCAAAGGTTTCTTTGTAGAATTATCAGCAAGATTAACATCCAAATAACAATTTTTCAATGGTGGCAAGTCAAGCATATTATAGATTTTCTTAGGCATAACGGAAATACTTGCACCAAGATCACATAAAGAATTACAATCAAAGTCATTGACCTTCATCTTAATGATGGGCTCCCAACCATCCTCTAACTTCCTAGGAATAGAAGTTTCAAGTTTTAGTTTCTCTTCTCTAGCTTTTATGAGAGCATTCGTAATATGTTTTGTAAAGGCCGAAGTTATAGCACTAGCATTAGGACTTTTAGAAAGTTTTTGTAAGAACTTTATAACTTCAGAGATGTGACAATCATCAAAATCTAAACCATTATGATCTAAAGCAATGGGATCATTATCCCCAACATTAGAAAAAAATTCAGCAGTTTTATCACAGGCAGTTTCAGCAGTTTTAGCAGTTTCAGGCAGTTTTTCACGCTTTGCATTAGAAGTGGAAACATTGCCAACACCAATTATTTTACCATTGATAGTAGGAGGTGCAGCAACATGTGAAGCATTAGCATTACTAGTGGTGGTAATAGTCCAAACCTTAGCTACATTGTTATCTTTAGCATTTTCTTCTTTCTCCCACCTAGCACGCAATTCGGCCATCAATCTTATATTCTCATTAATTCTAACTTGGATGGCGTTTGCTGTAGAAAATGACTTAATATCTTTATTTTCATTAGGCATAACTTTCGATTTCAAAAGATCAACATCAGCAGCAAGACTATCGACTTTAGAAGCAAGTATATCAATTTTCCCAAACTTTTCTTCAACAGATTTGTTAAAAGCAGTTTGTGTACCAATAAATTCTTTAAGCATGGCTTCAAGTCCAGGGGGTGTATTCCTATTATTGTCGTAAGAATTCTCATAAGAATTACCATAAACGTTACCATTATTATAAGGATATGGCCTATAGTTGTTACTAGAATTGTTCCGATAAGCATTGTTGTTGAAATTATTATTTTTAATGAAGTTCACATCAACATGTTCTTCTTGGGCAACCAATGAAGCTAACGGAACATTATTAGGATCAACATTAGTCCTACCATTCACAAGCATAGACATAATAGCATCAATCTTATCACTCAAGGAGGAGGTTTCTTCGACAGAATTTACCTTCTTACCTTGTGGAGCTCTTTCCGTGTGCCATTCAGAGTAATTAATCATCATATTATCAAGAAGCTTTATTGCGTCGCCTAGAGTGATGGACATAAAGGTACCTCCAGCAGCTGAATCCAATAGGTTCCGCGAAGAAAAATGCAGTCCTGCACAAAAGGTTTGGATGATCATCCAAGTAGTCAGTCCATGGGTTGGGCAATTTTTAACCAAAGATTTCATTCTTTCCCATGCTTGGGCAACATGCTCATTATCCAATTGTTTAAAATTCATTATGCTACTTCTCAAAGATATAATATTAGCAGGAGGATAATATCTACCAATAAAAGCATCCTTGCATTTAGTCCATGAATCAATACTATTCTTAGGCAGAGATAGCAATCAATCTTTAGCTCTTCCTCTTAATGAGAAAGGAAACAATTTTAATTTTATAATGTCACCATCTACATCCTTATACTTTTGCATTTCACATAGTTCAACAAAATTATTGAGATGGGCAGCAGCATCATCAGAACTAACACCAGAAAATTGCTCTCTCATAACAAGATTCAGTAAAGCAGGTTTAATTTCAAAGAATTCTGCTGTAGTAGCAGGTGGAGCAATAGGTGTGCATAAGAAATCATTATTATTCGTGGTTATGAAGTCACACAACTTAGTATTTTCAGGAGTACCCATTTTAGCAACAGTAAATAAAGCAAACTAGATAAAGTAAATGCAAGTAACTAATTTTTTGTGTTTTTAATATGGAGATTGCAAACAAGATAGTAAATAAAGTAAAGCTAGCAACTAATTTTTTTGTGTTTTGATATAATGCAGCAAACAAAGTAGCAAATAAAGTAAAGCAAGACAAAAAACAAAGTAAAGAAATTGGAAGTGGAGACTCCCCTTGCAGCGTGTCTTGATCTCCCCGGCAACGGCGCCAGAAAATCTTGACTGGCGTGTAGTTGACGAGGGAGTAGAGATCTCTGTGGTGTAGTTTTCTTCACGTCCCCGGCAACGGCGCCAGAAAATCTTGATGCTGGCGCGCAGTTGACGTGCCCGTTGGGAACCCCAAGAGGAAGGTGTGATGCGTACAGCGGCAAGTTTTCCCTCAGTAAGAAACCAAGGTTTATCGAACCAGTAGGAGCCAAGAAACACGTTGAAGGTTGATGGCGGCGGAGTGTAGTGTGGCGCAACACCAGGGATTCCGGCGCCAACGTGGAACCTGCACAACACAACCAAAGTACTTTGTCCCAACGTAACAGTGAGGTTGTCAATCTCACCGGCTTGCTGTAACAAAGGATTAGATGTATAGTGTGGATGATGATGTTTGCAGAGAACAGTAGAACGAGTATTGCAGTAGATTGTATTCGATGTAAAAGAATGGACCGGGGTCCACAGTTCACTAGTGGTGTCTCTCTGATAAGAATAAGCATGTTGGGTGAACAAATTACAGTTGGGCAATTGACAAATAAAGAGGGCATGACCATGCACATACATGTTATGATGAGTAGTGTGAGATTTAATTGGGCATTACGACAAAGTACATAGACCGCTATCCAGCATGCATCTATGCCTAAAAAGTCCACCTTCAGGTTATCATCCGAACCCCCTCCAGTATTAAGTTGCAAACAACAGACAATTGCATTAAGTATGGTGCGTAATGTATCAATAAATATATCCTTAGACATAGCATTGATGTTTTATCCCTAGTGGCAACAGCACATCCACAACCTTAGAACTTTCTGTCACTGTCCCAGATTTAATGGAGGCATGAACCCACTATCGAGCATAAATACTCCCTCTTGGAGTTACAAGCAAAAACTTGGCCAGAGCCTCTACTAGCAATGGAGAGCATGCAAGATCATAAACAACACATAGATGATAGATTGATAATCAACATAACATAGCATTCATTATTCATCGGATCCCAACAAACGCAACATATAGCATTACCGATAGATGATCTTGATCATGTTAGGCTGCTCACAAGATCCAACAATGATAGCACAATTAGGAGAAGACGACCATCTAGCTACTGCTATGGACCCATAGTCCAGGGGTGAACTACTCACACATCACTCCGGAGGTGACCATGGCGGTGAAGAGTCCTCCGGGAGATGATTCCCCTCTCCGGTAGGGTGCCGGAGGTGATCTCCTGAATCCCCCGAGATGGGATTGGAGGCGGCGGCGTCTCTGGAAGGTTTTCCGTATCGTGGCTCTCGGTACTGGAACTATTATCGACGAAGGCTTAAGTAGGCGGAAGGGTAGGTCAGGGGGCGCCACGAGGGGCCCACACAGTAGGCCGGCACGGCCAGGGCCTGGGCCGCGCCGCCCTAGTGTGGCGTCGCCTCGTCGCCGCACTTCGTATCTCCCCCGGTGTTCTGGAAGCTTCGTGGAAATATAAGATCCTGGGCGTTGATTTTGTCCAATTCCGAGAATATTTCCTTACTAGGATTTCTGAAACCAAAAACAGCAGAAAACAGCAACTGGCTCTTCGGCATCTTGTTAATAGGTTAGTGCCGGAAAATGCATGAATATGACATAAAGTATGTATAAAACATGTAGGTATCATCAATAAAGTAGCATGGAACATAAGAAATTATCGATACGTTGGAGACGTATCACCCATTGACGTCAAGACTCTTGTTGGGAGAGAATGCTTTTCCTCTCTCACCTCTCAACAAAGGGTGCACGAGATGCAAGCTCTCAAGGTGCTCGAGAAAAACTCTCATGATTCTCGCAATCGTGCCATTGGAATGACAAGAGGGAACAATCTTGCCTTGACGGTCAATTCCGTAGAAGAAGTGAACCCTCAAGAACCATATAGGACATCTTGGAGTATGTCCTATCCGGAAGACTTGCAACTCCACTACAATGATCACATGGCATTCCATGCAAAATCCTTTTGGGTTGACCCGTCCAAGGCCAAGGAAGACAACATCAAGAGAAACA
This sequence comes from Lolium perenne, assembly GCF_019359855.2. NCBI lineage: Eukaryota > Viridiplantae > Streptophyta > Magnoliopsida > Poales > Poaceae > Lolium > Lolium perenne. Next base: position 200,075,552 of record NC_067245.2, on the reverse strand, counting down.
ACTCAAGTGGATTCACAAGCTCGGGCCCAAAAACAAGATCTTGCTACAATTGTGGTGACAATCGCCATTTCATCGCTCAATGCCCCTATGAGCATAGGGAAACTAATGGTGGAAGGCTCATTCCCAAGGACAAGAGAAAAGACTCAAAGGGCAAAGATTCAAAGGCCCCCAACAAGAAATTATATAACAAGAGCAAGAAGGGCAAGAGGCCCTCAAGGATTGTGCTAGTGACTAAGGAAGAATATTCTTCCGATGAAGTTGAAAGTTCTAGTGATGATGATGAAGAAGAAAGCTCAAAGGAAGTGGCCGCCATTGTCACTACCAACATTCCCTCTTCATCTCTCATTGAATCCCCCAATTAGAATCCTCATATCAAGAATGCACATTGCTTCATGACAAGGTCCACCTTGGACACATCTATTGTGCTATCAACTCAAGAAGAATATACCTCCGGTGATGATGATGTTGATGATGAAGAAGATGCAACCTCAAATGGATTGGTTGCTCTTGCCTCCCTCTCCACTAACTCTTCATCACAAAGTGAATCCCCCAATGAGGTCATTCACGTGGAGGAAGAAAGTTGCCTCATGGCTAAATCTTCCGAGGTATCATCTCCTAACCCCTCTATGCCTAACATTTCAAATGATCTAGGGGTTGATCTTGCTAGTCTAAAAGTGAAACAAGAAATGCTAGATTTTGATGAGTTCATTCTTAACCTACAAGGTGACACTAGAAAGCATGTTTCCAATCTCATGATTCGTCTAGCACAACTAAATGATACTCTTGAGTAAAAATGTCAAATAGAGAGAGAAGACTCTCTTGAAATACATGCTCTTAAAAATGCTCTTGAGGGAAGTCAAGAAACCATAGCTTCTCTTGAAGAGAGGCTAGAAAATCTTGAAGAGCCTCAAGATAAAATTAACAAGCTCACTAAAGCTAGAGATCTTGCTAGAGCTAAGACTAAAGTTTTTATAAAGGAAAAGGCCAAATTTGGTGTTGATCATGAGAAACTTGTGAAGGATCTAGATGAACTAGACAAGGCTCACAAAGCCTTGAAGAGTGAATACTCTCTCCTCTCCAAGTCTAATGAGCAACTTCAAATTAGGCTTGCATCATATGACATACCTAGTACCTCTACTCCTTCATGTGATTATGCAAATATTATTGAGGAAAATGCTAGGTTGAAGGATGAATTGGCTAAGGCCTCCTCTCCCCAAAGTAAACTTTCCTTGGATGATCTTTTGAGTAAGAAAAGGTCAAACAATGGGAAGGAGAGCCTTGGTTTTAATGACAAGGCAAAGAAGGCAAACAAGCAAAAGACCAAGCCCGCACAAAAGAAGGTTATCACTAATGATGAAGCCCCTAAGGCCAATATCATTAATAATGATGATGCGGGAATTGATAATCCTCACTATGTTTTATTTAAAGATTATTATGGTGATGTTTATGCAAAGTATGTTGGTCCTTATGACGGTTATGTTGTTTGGTCTATTTGGGTCCCAAAGACCCTTGTTGCTAACAAAAGAGGACCCATTGAAAAATGGGTACCTAAATCCAAGAATTGATCTCATGTAGGACTATGCCACCGGAGGTTCAAAATGGGTACTTGGTAGTGGATGTACAAGTCATATGACCGGCGGCAAGAACCTCGTCAAGGAGTTGAGGCCCAATATAAATAATATCACCGTCTCCTTTGGCGATAATTCTACATCCGAGGTATTGGGTTTTGGCAAGGTTGTGGTTGCACACAACATTACTCTTGTGGATGTCATGCTTGTCAAAAACCTTGGTTACAATTTACTTTCAGTTTCCGCCCTTAGCAAGATGGGTTTCGCCGTCTTTATTGATAATGATATTGTGGTCCTCTTGTGGAGCAAGACTCTAAAAGTCGCTTTCGTTGGGTATCGCGAACACAACTTGTATGTGGTGGACTTTTCGGGGACCACCACGACAAGTGCGATGTGCCTATTCGGAAAGGCGGATGTGGGTTGGTTGTGGCATCACCACTTGGCCCATGTCAACATGAGAACTTTGCAAAGTCTTCACAAGGGGAACCATATTCTGGGACTAATGGAAAATGTGTCTTTTGCCAAATATTGTGTTTGTAGGGTTTATGTTGAAGGCAAAATGCATGACTCTCCGCACCCAAGCAAGACTATTATCTCTTCCAAGAGGATCTTGGAGCTCCTTCATGTGGATCTCTTTGGTCCTACCTCTCATGCAAGTCTTGGTGCGAAGAAATATTGCTTGGTGATTGTTGATGACTATTCAAGATATACTTGGGTCTACTTTCTCAAGAAGAAATATGAGACTCAACAAATCTTCATTGACTTTGCTACCGAGGTGCAACGCCAACAAAATGTCCTCATTATGGCAATAAGAAGTGACAACGGCTCCGAGTTCAAGAACTACACACTCAATGATTTTCTTAGTGATGAGGGGATAAGACATCAATATTCCGCTATAATTTTTGGGTTGCGGAGAGGAAGAACCGGACTCTCCTGGATATGGCAAGGTCTATGATGGCGGAATACAAATCCCGCTATAATTTTTGGGCCGAAGCTATCTCCACTGCTTGTCATTCTTCTAACCGGCTCTATCTCCGCAAGGGCTTGAACAAGACTCCATATGAAATTCTCACCGGCAACAAGCCTAATATCTCATACTTCAAGGTGTTCGGTTGTAAGTGTTTCTATAAAATCAAAGGAGTTTGTTTATCTAAATTTGCTCCTAAAGCTTTGGAGGGTATATTTGTTGGTTACGGTGCCGAATCTCACACTTATAGAGTCTTTGATATATCTTCCAAGATTATCATTGAATCTTGTAGTGTGAAGTTCAAAGAAAATGATGGCTCCCAAGTGGGGCAAGTTGATGTGTGTGCAGGTGATGAAATACCTCAAGATTCCATAGTAAGAATGGGTGTGGGATTTTTCCGCCGCATCGAGGGACACGGTGTGGCGTCTCGGGAAGGACTATGCTCTACCACGGTGGAGCCCTCATCTTCTCAACATCAACAAACCCCATCTTGTGAAGCTAATGATGAACCAACCCAAGAACAAGAACAAGACCCTCCCTCTTGTGTGCAAGATCAAGGATAAGATCAACCAAGCATTCATGATGGCCCCAATGAGGATCCATTCAATTTGTGTCATTCACCTCATAATGTCCAAGATCAAGCACATGAAGTTGAGAAATCTCAAGAATTTGAGGAAGCTCAAGTTGAAGGTCAAGACGGGGACCCAAATGATCATGTTGATCAAGTGATACCTCCAAGGCCAAGAAGAACCAAGGAGGAGATCGAGGCCCGTTGATGGCCCGTGATGCACACGTCCGTTGGGAACCCCAAGAGGAAGGTGTGATGCGCACAGCGGTAAGTTTTCCCTCAGAAAGAAACCAAGGTTATCGAACCAGTAGGAGATGAAGGCCATGTGAAGGTTGTTGGTGGAGGAGTGTAGTGCGGCGCAACACTAGGGATTCCGGCGCCAACGTGGAACCTGCACAACACAATCAAAATACTTTGCCCAAACTTAACAATGAGGTTGTCAATCTCACCGGCTTGCTGTAAACAAAGGATTAAACGTATGGTGTGGAGAATGATGTTTGTTTACAAAGAACAGCAGAGAACAATGATTGCAGTAGATTGTATTCAGATGTAAAAGAATGGACCGGGGTCCACAGTTCACTAGTGGTGTCTCTCCAATAAGAAATAGCATGTTGGGTGAACAAATTACAGTTGGGCAATTGACAAATAGAGAGGGCATAACAATTCACATACATATCATGATGACTAATATGAGATTTACTTAGGGCATTACGACAAAGAACATAGACCGCTATCCAGCATGCATCTATGCCTAAAAAGTCCACCTTCGGGTTAGCATCCGCACCCCTTCCAGTATTAAGTTGCAAACAATAGACAATTGCATTAAGTACTGTGCGTAATGTAAACAATACAAATATCCTTAGACAAAGCATTGTTGTTTTATCCCTAGTGGCAACAGCACATCCATAACCTTAGAACTTTATGTCACTGTCCCAGATTCAATGAAGGCATGAACCCACTATCGAGCATAAATACTCCCTCTTGGAGTCACAAGTATCAACTTGGCCAGAGCCTCTACTAGCAACGGAGAGCATGCAAGATCATAAACAACACATATATGATAGATCGATAATCAACTTGACATAGTATTCCATATTCATCGGATCCCAACAAACACAACATGTAGCATTATAAATAGATGATCTTGATCATGATAGGTAGCTCACAAGATCTAAACATGATAGCACAAGAGGAGAAGACAACCATATAGCTACTTCTATGGACCCATAGTCCAAGGATGAACTACTCACGCATCAGTCCAGAGGCGATCATGGTGATGTAGAGTCCTCCGGGTGATGATGCCCCTCACCGGTAGGGTGCCGGAGGCGATCTCCTGAATCCCCCGAGATGGGATTGGCGGCGGCGGCGTCTCTGGAACTTCTCTCGTATCGTTGCTCTTGGTAATAGGGTTTTCGCGACGGAGAGAATAAATAGGTGAAGGGGCAGAGTCGGGAGGCGCTCGAGGGACCCACACCCTAGGGCGGCGTGCCCCCCCTCTTGGTCGCGCCGCCATGTGGTGTGGGGCCACCTTGGATCCTCTTCGTCTCCTCTTCGGACTTCTGGAAGGCTCCGTGGAAAATAAGACCGTGGGCTTTTGTTTCGTCCAATTCCGAGAATATTTCCTGTGTAGGATTTCTGAAACCAAAAACAGCAGAAAACAGGAACTGGCGCTTCACATCTTGTTAATAGGTTAGTGCCGGAAAATGCATAATAATGATATAAAGTGTATATAAAACATGTGAGTATTGTCATAAAACTAGCATGGAACATAAGAAAATATAGATACGTTTGAGACGTATCAAGCATCCCCAAGCTTAGTTCCTACTCGCCCTCGAGTAGGTAAACGATAACAAGGATAATTTCTGAAGTGACATGCTACTATCATAATCTTGATCAATACTATTGTAAAGCATATGAGATGAATGAAGTGATTCAAAGCAATGGTAAAGATAATGACTAAACAACTGAATCATATAGCAAAGACTTTTCATGAATAGTACTTTCAAGACAAGCATCAATAAGTCTTGCATAAGAGTTAACTCATAAAGCAATAAATTCTTTATAGAAGGTTTTGAAGTAATATAAAAGAAGATATAAGTTTCAGCAGTTGCTTTCAACTTCAACATGTATATCTCATGGATAATTGTCAACACAATGTAATATGATGAATGCAAATAAGCAAGTATGTAGGAATCAATGCACACAGTTGGCACACGTGTTTGCTTCTAAGATGGAAATAAGTAGGTAAACTGACTCAACATAAAGTAAAAGAAAGGCCCTTCGCAGAGGGAAGCAGAGATTACTCTTTGTGCTAGAGCTTTTTATTTTGAAAACATGGAAACAATTTTGTCAACGGTAGTAATAATTCATATGTGTTATGCATAAAGCATCCTATAAGTTGCAAGCCTCATGCATAGAATACCAATAGTGCTCGCACCTTGTCCTAATTAGCTTGAATTTCCATGGATTATCATTGCATTACATATGTTTCAACCAAGTGTCACAAAGGGGTACCTCTATGCCGCCTGTACAAAGGTCCAAGGAGATAGATCGCATTTGATTTCTCGTTTTTGATAGATCTCAACTCGAGGACATCCATACCGGGACAACATAGAAAACAGATAATGGACTCCTCTTTAATGCTTAAAACATTCAACAACAGATAATATTCTCATAAGAGATTGAGGATTAATGTCCAAACTGAAACTTCCACCATGATACATGGCTTTGGTTGGTGGCCCAATGTTCTTCTCTAACAATATGCATACTCAAACCATTTAATCATGACAAATCACCCTTACTTCAGAAAGACGAACATGCATAACAACTCACATGATATTCAACAAAAGTGTAATAGTTGATGGCGTCCCCAGAAACATGGTTACCGCTCAACAAGCAACTTATAAGAAATAAGATACGTAAGCGACATATTTTTTACCACAATAGTTTTTAAGCTATTTTCCCATGAGCTATATATTGCAAAGACAAGGAATGAAATTTTAAAGGTAGCACGCAAGAAATTTACTTTGGAATGGCAGAGAAATACTACATAGTAGGTAGTTATGGTGGACACAAATGGCATAGGTTTTGGCTTAAGGTTTTGGATGCACGAGAAGCATTCCCTCTCAATACAAGGCTTTGGCTAGCAAGGTTGTTTGAAGCAAACACAAGTATGAACCGGTGCAGCAAAACTTACATAAGAACATATTGCAAGCATTATAAGACTCTACACTGTCTTCCTTGTTGTTCAAACACTTTTACCAGAAAATATCTAGACTTTTAGAGAGACCAATCATGCAAACCAAATTTCAACAAGCTCTACGATAGTTCTCCACTAATAGGAGCAAACTACATGATGCAAGAGCTTAAACATGATCTATTTGAGAGCTCAAAACAATTGCCAAGTATCAAATTATTTAAGACCATATACCAATTACCACATGAAGCATTTTCTGTTTCCAACCAAATAACAATGAACGAAGCGGTTTTAAGCCTTCGCCATGAACATTAAAAGTAAAGCTAAGAACACCAGTGTTCATATAAAACAGCGGAGCGTGTCTTTCTCTCACACAAGGAATGCTAGGATCCGAATTTATTCAAACACAAACAAAAATAAAAACATACAGACGCTCCAAGTAAAGCACAAAAGATGTGACGGAATAAAAATATAGGTTCACTAGAGGTGACCTGATAAGTTGTCGATGAAGAAGGGGATGCCTTGGGCATCCCCAAGCTTAGATGCTTGTGTCTTCTTGAAATATGCAGGGATGAACCACGGGGGCATCCCCAAGATTAGACTTTTCACTCTTCTTGATCATATTGTATCATCCTCCTCTCTTGACCCTTGAAAACTTCCTCCACACCAAACTCAAAACAATCTCATTAGAGGGTTAGTGCATAATCAAAAATTTACATGTTCAGAGAGGACACAATCATTCCTAACACTTCTGGACATTACCCAAGGCTACTGAAAGTTAATGGAGCAAAGAAATCCATTCAAACACAGTAAAGGAGGCAATGTGAAATAAAAGGCAGAATCTGTCAAAACAGAAAAGTCCGTAAACACGAATTTTTTAAAGGCACTTAACGTGCTCAGATGAAGAAGCTCAAATTGAATGAAAGTTGCGTACATATCTGATGATTACTCATGATTTTTCGCAGATTTTTCTGAGTTTCCTACAGTGAGATCTACTCAAATTCGTGACAGCCAGAAATCTGTATCTGCGCAGAAATCCAAATCTAGTATCAACCTTACTATCAAAGACTTTACTTGGCACACCAATGCAATAAAGTAAAGATAAGAAGAGGTTGCTACAGTAGTAACAACTTCCAAGAATCAAATATAAAACAAAAATTGCAGAAGTAAAATAATGGGTTGTCTCCCATAAGCGCTTTTCTTTAACGCCTTTCAGCTAGGCGCAGAAAGTGTAAATCAAGTATTATCAAGAGATGAAGCATCAACATCATAATTTGTTCTAATAATAGAATCAAAAGGTAACTTCATTCTCTTTATAGGGAAGTGTTCCATACCTTTCTTAAGAGGCAATTGATATTTAATATTCCTTCCTTCATATTTATAATAGCACCAACAGTTCGAAGAAAGGGTCTTCCCAAAATAATAGGACAAGATGCATTGCATTCAATATCCAAGACAACAAAATCAACGGGGACAAGGTTATTGTTAACCGTAATGTGAACATTATCAATCCTCCCCAAAGGTTTCTTTATAGAATTATCAGCAAGATTAACATCCAAATAACAATTTTTCAATGGTGGCAAGTTAAGCATATCATAGAGTTTCTTAGGCATAAAAGAAATACTTGCACCAAGATCACATAAAGCATTACAATCAAAATCATTGAGCTTCATTTTAATGATAGGCTCCCAACCATCTTCCAACTTCCTAGGAATAGAAGTTTCAAGTTTTAATTTCTCTTCTCTAGCTTTTATGAGAGCATTTGTAATATGTTTTGTAAAGACCAAGTTTATAGCACTAGCATTAGGACTTCTAGCAAGTTTTTGTAAGAACTTAATAACTTCAGAGATATGACAATTATCAAAATCTAAACCATTATGATCTAAAGCAATGGGATCATTGTCCCCAATATTCTGAAAAATTTCAGCACTTTTATCACAAATATTTTCAGCAGTTTCAGGCAATTTTGCATGCTTTGCATTAGGAGTAGAAACATTGCCAACACCAATTATTTTACCATTGATAGAAGGGGGTTTAGCAACATGTGAAGCATTAACATTACTAGTGGTGGTAATAGTCCAAACTTTAGCTACATTATTCTCTTTAGCAAGTTTTTCTTCTCTTTCCCACCTAGCATGCAATTCAGCCATCAATCTAATATTTTCATTAGTTCGAACTTGGATAGCCTTTGCTGTAGCAAATGACTTAATATCTTTAGTTTCATTAGGCATAACTTTCAATTTTAAAAGATCAACATCAACAGCAAGAGTATCAACCTTAGAAGCAAGAACATCAATTTTACCAAGCTTTTCCTCAACAGATTTGTTAAAAGCAGTTTGTGTAATAATAAATTCTTTAAGCATGACTTCAAGACCAGATGGTACACTCATATTATTGTTGTAAGAATTACCATAAGAATTACTATAACCATTACTATTATTAGAAGGATATGGCCTATAGTTGTTACCAAAATTATTCCTATAAGCATTGTTGTTGAAATTACTATTTTTAATGAAGTTCACATCAACATGCTCTTCTTGAGCAACCAATGAAGCTAAAGGAACATTATTAGGATCAACATGAGATCTACCATTAACAAGCATAGACATAATAACATCAATCTTATCACTCAAGGAGGAGGTTTCTTCAACATAATTTACCTTCTTACCTTGTGGAGCCCTTTCAGTGTGCCATTCAGAGTAATTGATCATCATATCATCAAGAAGCTTTGTTGCGGCACCCAAAGTGATGGACATAAAAGTACCTCCAGCAGCTGAATCCAATAGGTTCCTCGAAGAAAAATTCAGTCCTGCATAAAAGGTTTGGATGATCATCCAAGTAGTCAGTCCATGGGTAGGGCAATTCTTTACCAAAGATTTCATTCTTTCCCATGCTTGGGCAACATGTTCATTATCCAATTGTTTAAAATTCATTATGCTACTTCTCAAAGATATAGTTTTAGCAGGAGGATAATATCTACCAATGAAAGCATCTTTACATTTAGTCCATGAATCAATACTATTCTTAGGCAAAGATAGCAACCAATCTTTAGCTCTTCCTCTTAAGGAGAAAGGAAACAATTTCAATTTTATAATGTCCCCATCTACATCCTTATACTTTTGCATTTCACAAAGTTCAACAAAATTATTAAGATGGGCAGCAGCATCATCAGTGCTAACACCAAAAAATTGCTCTCTCATAACAAGATTTGGTAAAGCAGGTTTAATTTCATAAAATTCTGCTGTAGCAGCAGGTGGAGCAATAGGTGTGCATATGAAATCATTATTATTTGTGCTAGTGAAGTCACACAACTTAGTGTTCTCAGGAGTATTCATTTTAGCAGTAGTAAAAATAAGTAAAGCAAACTAAATTAAGTAAAGTAAAACAAGTAACTAATTTTTTGTGTTTTTGATATAAAGAAAGCAAACAAAACAGAAAATAACATAAAGTAAAGCAAGATAATAAACAAAGTAAAGAGATTGGATGTGGGAGACTCCCCTTGCAGCGTGTCTTGATCTCCCCGGCAACGGCGCCAAAAAACAGTTGCTGGCGTGCAGTTGACGTGGGAGTTAGAAATCTTTGTGGTGTAACTTTTCTTCAGTTCCCCGGCTACGGTACCAGAAAACAGTCTTGATGGCGCGTGATGCACACGTCCGTTGGGAACCCCAAGAGGAAGGTGTGATGCGCACAGCAGTAAGTTTTCCCTCAGAAAGAAACCAAGGTTATCGAACCAGTAGGAGATGAAGGCCACGTGAAGGTTCTTGGTGGAGGAGTGTAGTGCGGCGCAACACCAAGGATTCCGGCGCCAACATGGAACCTACACAACACAATCAAAATACTTTGCCCCAACTTAACAGTGAGGTTGTCAATCTCACCGGCTTGCTGTAAACAAAGGATTAAACGTATGGTGTGGAGAATGATGTTTGTTTGCAAAGAACAGCAGAGAACAATGATTGCAGTAGATTGTATTCAGATGTAAAAGAATGGACCGGGGTCCACAGTTCACTAGTGGTGTCTCTCCAATAAGAAATAGCATGTTGGGTGAACAAATTACAGTTGGGCAATTGAAAAATAGAGAGGGCATAACAATGCACATACATATCATGATGACTAATATGAGATTTACTTAGGGCATTACAACAAAGAACATAGACCGCTATCCAGCATGCATCTATGCCTAAAATGTCCACCTTCGGGTTAGCATCCGCACCCCTTCCAGTATTAAGTTGCAAACAACAGACAATTGCATTAAGTACTGTGCGTAATGTAAACAATACAAGTATCCTTAGACAAAGCATTGTTGTTTTATCCCTAGTGGCAACAACACATCCATAACCTTAGAACTTTCTGTCACTGTCCCAGATTCAATGGAGGCATGAACCCACTATCGAGCATAAATACTCCCTCTTGGAGTCACAAGTATCAACTTGGCCAGAGCCTCTACTAGCAACGGAGAGCATGCAAGATCATAAACAACACATATATGATAGATCAATAATCAACTTGACATAGTATTCCATATTCATCGGATCCCAACAAACACAACATGTAGCATTACAAATAGATGATCTTGATCATGATAGGCAGCTCACAAGATCTAAACATGATAGCACAAGAGGAGAAGACAACCATCTAGCTACTGCTATGGACCCATAGTCCAAGGATGAACTACTCACGCATCAGTCCGGAGGCGATCATGGTGATGTAGAGTCCTCCAGGTGATGATTCCCCTCTCCGGCAGGGTGCCGGAGGCGATCTCCTGAATCCCCCGAGATGGGATTGGCGGCGGCGACGTCTCTGGAACTTTTCTCGTATCGTGGCTCTCGGTAATAGGGTTTTCGCGACGGAGAGAATAAATAGGCGAAGGGGCAGAGTCGGGAGGCGCTCGAGGGGCCCACACCCTAGGGCGGCGCCCCCCCCCCCTCTTGGCCGCGCCGCCAGGTGGCGTGGGGCCACCTTGGTTCCTCTTCGTCTCCTCTTCAGACTTCTGGAAGGCTCCGTGGAAAATAAGACCGTGGGCTTTTGTTTCGTCCAATTCCGAGAATATTTCCTGTGTAGGATTTCTGAAACCAAAAACAGCAATGAAAAGCGGCGCTTCGGCATCTTGTTAATAGGTTAGTGCTGGAAAATGCATAATAATGATATAAAGTGTATATAAAACATGTGAGTATTGTCATAAAACTAGCATGGAACATAAGAAATTATAGATACGTTTGAGATGTATCACCCATCGTCTAGCAAGAAGAGAAAGGAACCTTGAAATTCATGAACACACACATGACAAGGTCCTTGGTGATTTAAGTGCAAGTGTTTCCACAAGAAGGAAATTGGCTAGCTTTAGCAATCATCATGCTTATATCTCCTTAGTGGAACCCAAGAAAGTATTTGAAGCCCTTGAAGATTCGGATTGGTTGGAAGCTATGCAGGATGAACTCAACAACTTCAAGCGCAACAAAGTGTGGACCTTAGTAGAGAAGCCAAAGGGGTGCCGCAATGTTATAGGCACTAAATGGATTTTCAAGAACAAGTAAGATGAGTTTGGAAATGTTGTGAGGAACAAGGCAAGATTGGTGGCCCAAGGTTTCTCTCAAGTTGAAGGAATTGACTTTGGAGAAACTTATGCTCCCGTGGCTTGCCTTGAGTCCATCCGTATCCTTCTTGCTTATGCATCGCATCATAACTTTAAGTTACAACAAATGGATGTGAAAAGTGCATTTCTTAATGGTCCTTTGCATGAAGAGGTTTATGTTAAGCAACCCCCGGGGTTTGAGGATCTCAACTTTCCTAACCATGTCTATAAGCTTGATAAAGCACTTTATGGTCTCAAACAAGCTCCTAGAGCTTGGTACGAGCACCTTAAGGAATTGTTGATAGACCGTGGATTTGATGTTGGGCTAATCGATCCCACTCTTTTTACGAAGATGGTCAATGGGGAGCTTTTCGTTTGCCAATTATATGTTGATGATATTATCTTTCGCTCTACTAACAAAGCTTTCAATGATGAATTTTCAAAGATTATGACCGATAGGTTTGAGATGTCTATGATGGGAGAGATGAAGTTCTTTCTTAGTTTTGAGATCAAGCAATTGAGAGAAGGGACCTTCATCAATCAAGCAAAATATCTCCAAGACATGCTCAAGAGGTTCAAGATGACCGAGATGAAGGGTGTGGCCACTCCTATGGTTACCAAATGTCATCTTGCACTTGATCCCAATGGTAAAGAGGTGGATCAAAAGGTATATCGCTCCATGATTGGATCCTTGCTTTACCTTTGTGCATCTAGACCGGACATAGTGTTGAGTGTTGGTGTGTGTGCAAGGTATCAATCTTCTCCTAAGGAGAGTCACATGTTGGCTCTCAAAAGAATCTTTCGATACTTAGTTGATACCCCAAGATATGGTATTTGGTACCCTAAAGGCTCAAGCTTTATTCTCAATGGATACACCGATGCGGATTGGGCGGGAGACAAGGATGATAGGAAATCAACTTCCTGGGCTTGCCAATTCCTTGGTAGGTCCTTGGTGTGTTGGTCTTCTAAGAAGCAAAATTGTATATCTCTCTCCACCGCCGAAGCCGAATATGTTGCCGCCGCAAGTGGATGCACTCAATTGTTATGGATGAGGCAAACTTTAAAGGAATACGGTGTCATTTGTGACAAAGTGCCTCTATTATGTGACAATTAAAGTGCCATCAAGATTGCCTATAATCCGGCGCAATATTCTTTGCATGAACATTGAGATCCACAAGGAGAACTTTGAGGCCAACCGTCAGCATTCTGAGATTCAGCATACTTAGGCGGTCATTCTTCACAAGCTCAGTGGTGAGCAAGGACCTCCGCCTCAGCCTTCAGTTCACCCAGGTTACAGTGGGTGGCACTCTTCTCAGGTTCCTTGGAATGATCTTGAGCAGTGCATTCAGCAGGCCGTCTTCACTCGTGACTCTCCTCCTGCCGCTGACACCGAAGATGAGTACCAATCCGAAGAGGAATCCGAGTGATCTCCATGGGGCGAGTAGCATCGCGCTTTTCCCCTTTTTAGCGTCTCGATGCCAAAGGGGGATAAGTGTTCTATTAGGTCTTCTCTCGGGGATTTGCATGGTTAGGGCACAAGCATATGCGTTTATCATTCTTTTATTGCTTGTGTCCTCCTTTATGTCGTTTATTTGAACTATTTGACTTGTTGGTTTGTTTGTTCAAAACTATGTGTTGTGTGGTTGTGAGACATTGTTAAGGTTTTCAGATTTCTATATGTTGAGATCAAGGTTTATTATATGGTGTGTGATGTTATATATCCGGTATTATATATCTCCATATGGGTATGATTTCTATCACCTTGTCTCAACTTCATATATTTCTATGTCTCTTGTTTGAGCTCATGTTGGATACCACTTGTGTTGAGGCACCTCGCACCTATATGTTGTGTATTTGTATTCAAATGCAAATTACTTATATGCACACATGTAGGGGGAGTGCCTCTATGTTTTGCCAACATGCTTGCTCTCTATAGTGATTTTCTTGCAAATCCGTATATTGTCATCAAACACCAAAAAGGGGGAGATTGAAAGAACATCTCTCACAATATGTTTTGTGTGTTTGATCTCAATGTATGTGATACACTAATGTTTGATGAAGTGGTGCAAGGATTATATAGATACATGTATATGAGTGACTTGTGTGGAAAAACGAGCCAAAAGGAAGCTGTAACAGGATCACCAGGCCGGATAATCCGGGCCGGATATTTGCAAAATATCTGGCCCCCAAATTTTGTCTAAGGACTCAAGACATTTCGGCTCAGTACTGCCCCGGACATTTGGCCGGATTTTTGACCGGAAATTCTCCAGGCCGGACATTTTGGATCGGATAATCCGGTCCGGATATTTGCAAAATATCCGGCCCCCAAATTTTGGCTAAGGACCAGAGGCGACGCGGCTCAGTACTTCCGTAGCATCAAGCCGGATTTTTGGCCGATTTTTCTCCAGGGCCAGATTTTCTGGGGGGGGGGGGGGGGGGGATTAACCGGCCCCAACTCAGGCCGGATTATCCGGCCCTCGAAAGTCACCAACGGCTGGATTTTGGCAGGGGGTATTTATACCCCCCTTCTTCTTCCTTCCTCCTTGCTCAATCATTGGAAAAATTCTGCCAAGCCTCACCACCATTAGAGCCACCTCAAGAACTCAAGATTTGCAAGATCTCCTCCCTCACCCAACCAAAGCTCTTGATTTTTGGAGATTCGAAGGAGAAGACACCGATCTACATCCTCACCGAAGCGATTTACATTTCACCCTCATATGCTTGAGGGCTCTCTTGCTAGTGTTCCTCTTTGGATCCCTAGTTGATTGTTGTTGATGTTTTGTTGTTGATTGTTGTGTTGTTACAGATTTGGGAGCCTCCAATTTGGTTGTGGATGTGTGCCCCAAGAACCTTGTAAATGCCCGGTTTCCTCCTCGAGGAAATCCCTTAGTGGAAGTGGGCTAGGCCTTCGTGGCGTTTCTCACAGGAGATCCGAGTGAAGCCTTCGTGGCTGTTGGTTTGGCTTTCGTAGCAACCACACTCCTCCAAACGTAGACGTACCTTCTTGCAAAGGAAGGGAACTACGTGAATCATCTCCGTGTCTCCGCGTGCTCCACTCTCGGTTACCTCTATCCTATTCTATCTCATATATATTGCGTAGCTATATCTTGCTTAGTAGTTAACCTTGTCATATTGGTAAATTCACTTAGTTGCATATCTAGAGAATTTACCTTTGTGTCAAGACTAAATTGAAAAAGAACTAAAAATTGGTTAGCACCTATTCACCCCCCTCTAGGTGCGGCATACGATCCTTTCACCCTCGCGACACAATGTCGAAGTCCTCAACACTGTCAAGCTCTCGGGGCCGCTGCCCCAACATCCAACTAACCCACCACACCCGGCGCAGAGACCACCAACACCACCTTCCGGGACCGCCATCCCGACATACCGCCGATCGCACTCGGAGCCACGACGCCGCACGACTCGGCAACCCACAGCCCAAGCTGCACAGAGCATGCCGCTCGCAGACCACGGACATCACGCCATCATCCGGGGCCGCCGCCCCGACATACAAACCGACCGTCCCCTCTAGGACGCATCAGTACGAGCCGACTACCCTGCCGCCCTCGCGGCCAAGATTGCCACCCAAGCCGTGACAAGCCACAACCACACACCATATAGTTGCAGCTGCACTGCCCTCCGAGGCCGCCGCCCCGGTGCACCACATCCTGTTCGAGGCTGCCGCCTCGACATCCTCAAACCCTGCTGGCACGATGACATTGGACGGCAAACGAAGCATCCGCTGCCCAACAAGGTCGTGCTCTCCAAGACGACGTCTCCAAGGAGGAAGCGATGGAGACCGACGCCATCGCCCGCTCCGGTCGAGGCAGGAACTTGGGTTTTCACCTGAAGAGCATGAAACCTTCGTGGCAAGGGAGGTAGGAGCCCTACGGCGATGCCTCCAAGGAGGGGCACGACATCCAGGGACGCCGCCAAAGCCGGCACCGACTCAAGTCGGAGCTGAGTTTTCACTCGGAGGTGCCATTCGTGTGGTATCATACTTGCTTCAGCTGTATCCCAGAAGTCATACGGAGCAACGGAGGTGCCATTGTGCCGTGTGACAGGCTTTTGGCTTCTCCTCCTCTCTTCCATCCCGTCGCCCTCTCCAAATCCAGCAATGGTAAGCATCCACCACATAATCCAATCCCTGTACTGCCCACCCTCTCCATCTCTCCTTGCAAGATCCACTTGGCCTTCTTCAGTTCTTCTTCAATCCCAAACCAGGAAAGCATCTGCCCTGGTACTTGCCTTATCTGTTACTGTGGTCTGATTTCTGCATGCTGTATCGATCTTCAGGCAGAGCCGATGCCACCCGATTCCAGTACCGCGATCACTCCTCCCCTCAATCCGAGCCACGATTACTCCAAGGAATCACGCGGCATCGCAGGTAATCCCTTCGATCAAAGATATCTGCCTTCGTTTATCCCCCTTCAGCTACCTGCAACTGCAAATGCTCCTTGAGAAAACCAGCATGGATCGATGGCCTGCTCTTGCGATGCATGCAGGCTCTAAGGATCACGGAGTGGCCAGCTCCACGGGGGGCATTTCTGCAGGTCGTCCTGATGATCCTGATCTGCAGTCGGGGAAGGCGCGGGTGGAGACGGAGAAGACGCAGCCCTGCAGGATCGTCCCTCTTTCAGGGAAGCCGTACTTCGCATGTGTGCTATGCAAGTCACATGTTCAGGCCCCATTTCAAGTGGTAAAACGACGCTATAAAATCACAGCTAGGCCTCGGTGTTGGCATAGATCTGATTCAGTAGCTAGTTTACTCTGAACTTGCTGTCCAGGAAGGAGTCACTTCGTTCTGAATTAAAAAAAAAAGATTTGTCACTACAACTTAAGTCGATGCGTCACTGAAGTTCCCTTGTACCACTAAATTTTCGTTCTGGTTGCAGATTTGTAATTTCAGTTTGTACTTGACTGTTTAGTTTGTCCTGACATTTGCCTATCTGGTTTTCTTGCATGTCGGTCTGTTCAGGTGGTTCCAAGGTCGTTGGCGTCGTTCCTCCCATCGAAGTCGACGCCGGCGACCCTGATGTGGCAGGGCCGGTCCTGGGAGATGCGGTTCACCGGCGGGCGGCTCATCCAGCGGCTTGATGCAGGATGGAAGAGTTTCGCGCTGGACAACGCGCTGAGGCTCGGCGACGGGTGTGTGTTCGAGCTGGAGACGGCTGACGGCGAGAGCGTCGTGTTCAGGGTTCAGGTGCTCCGAGCCGAGATCCCGGCGGGGATCCGGGAGAGGGCCGGCGGGTACACGGCGTCTAGCCCGCTCCTGCTAGACTAGCGGCGTAACCGTAGCGTATGCACCTATGCAGCCTACTGACAATCTGCCATGCCATGTCGTGTTGGAATTTGGAGCTTGGACCTGAGCTCGTCCCGAGAACAAAGACACAATGGATTGGACTGGTCGAGCCATGTATGTTAGTGTAGTGCTTATCTAAATCAGTGTATCGGAAATATAAGCTGCAAGAGATGAGATCGCGCATCTCCTAAACGGCACCGGATAGAGTGTTTGAGGATGAGTTTTGTTCGTGTCGTGTTGTGTTTGGGAAACTTCGCTCCCTAGTTGCGTTCTCCAAAGCAAATAATTCGCATTTTGAATTGCTGCTTCACGAAACGGTTTTGCTCTCTCGGGTCGCCCCTCCAGGCGACTGAGAGGGCGAAACCCTAGCCCGCCGCCGCCGCCCCTCCCCCCTCCAGGATCTCCTCGTCGCCCCCCAAGGCGCCGCCGGGCTAAGCCCGCGACGCCGGTGAAGGGGGCGGCGGGGATCTGGGCGCCCGCCTCCCCGCGCGTTCGCTAGCTAGAGGATCTCGCGCCGGTTTTGCTGTGGTCGACGTCGCCGTTCCGGGGCGCCCTCTGCTCCGTCGGCAGGTCCCTGGCCTGACGATGGCTCGGGAGGTGTTCTACGGAGGTGGCCTCGGTGGGGCTCTGGGTTCTGAGGCGGCGGCCTCATGTTGGGTGAGGGCGGCGTGGGCCTGACGGCGGGCTCCGTCTGCTGATGCTGGTTGCCGTGCGCCTTGGCTACGCGGGTGGCGAGGCGCCGGTGGAAGGGACGCGGTGGGGAGATCGCCCCGGTGGTCTACCGCGCCGGATCTGGAGCTGTGGCCTTTCTGCGTCAAGATCGACCCTGCCCAACCCTGGACTTGCTCTGGTGGGTTGCTGCAGTTGGAGGTGGAGCGCTGGACCGGGGGAAACCCTTGGCCGACGGGGCGGCCACGAAGTCGTCGACGCTATTGGCGCCGATCTCCTTCTTGAAGGCGATTTCGAGGTATTCTATCCCCTCCCTGTCTTGTCTATCTCGGGTGAAAACCCAAAAGCCTCGGCTTGGGCGGCGGCGGCGCTCCGGCGTCGTCCCCTTCCTGAAGGCGCCGCCTTGGGATGGCTAGGTCAGTGGTCGTGTCTTCGATGGTGGTTTTGGCTGCTGGGAGCGGGCGTCTTCTGTGTTGCAGGGCTGGTGCTGGCGCGGCGTTCTGCTTTCCCCGGCGCTCTCTGCCTTGGTGAGTGAGAGGGGAAGGGTCCCTTCTCCGGTAGCCGCAGTGATCCGGTGGTTGAGCTAGGGTGCCAACCATGGGCACTGGCACTTTCTTTCCCGCAGCTTCGGTGTGTTCTTTTCTGGCAGTTTGGGTCGCGGCGTGGTGATGGTTGTTGTGGCGGCGGTGGCGGTCTCCGGTAGCGACGCGGTGTGGCGGTGGCCAGCGTCTTCCCAACCTCATAGCTTTGCCCAGGCGTGCTCAGGTGAGCAGATCCCCCTCTTGACAGGTGCGGCGCCCCCCGATCCGGGGCGAGAAAACAGGGGTTTTCTTCGGAGGTGGAGCGTCTGGCATTGTGCTTTCCTATGGTGTTCGACGTTGGTACGAGTCCTGTGTGGCGTGCTCCCAGAATCTCACTTCCTCTTCAGTCAGATCGCAGCACGGGACAATGGCGATGTAGATCAAGCTTTGCTTCAATGTCTTTTTTTTTAGTGCTTGTTCTTCGTCACCTGTAAGCTGTCTTTCAGCATTTTGTAAACTCTGGCCGTTGTGGGCTTTATTAATTTAAAGTCGGGCTCGTGGAGCCTTGAATCTAAAAAATAATTTGCATTCAAAAGAGATCATTTCCATCGAAGTTGTCGCGATCAGAGTAGCGACGATCAAAGTACTGGGCGCGCGATCATATTACATGCCGATAGAATTAAAAGAAGGGGTTCTTGTAGGGCGATGCCGATGTCGACGCCGATGGCGGAGTCGACGTAGGCCTGTCATTCACGATGAACTCATCATGATCTGCCCGATGTACATGCTCCGTCGTCGACGTCGAGGCAGAGGTCGATGCAGGTGTAGTAGCGGATACGTCTACCAGCTCTTGCTCTGGGGTTGGGGTCGCTGCCGCTGCAGCTGCCTGGGCCGCCGCCATTTTGGCTTCGATGTCGTCGAGGATCTGTCCTTTGAAGAAGTTGTGCGCCGCCCGCTGGGGAGACATTCCTTCTGACGATTGTCTCAGCAGGGACATATCATCCCTGCGTTTCTTCAGCTCCATCTTCTCCTCTTGCATCTTGAGCAGCGCCGCCCACCTTTCCTCAGCCGTTTTGTCGCGGGAGAGCAAGGTCGAGGAGACCTCAGCGAGGCACTGCGTGAGCGACGCCTGCGTCTTCTCGGCCGACGCAGCGTCGGCCAAGGCGGCCTTGGCAGCCTTATTGCCGATAGGGCGCCCTGTCGATGTTGCCAGCGGCGCATCCAGATCAATGGCGTCTTTCCCCTTCGACAAAGAAACGCGCGTCAACCTCCATTTGTGGTTCATCTTGAGCTTGGTATAGCAATGCATCAATGCGAATGACTTATGCCCATCCGAGTTCCTCCGGTACAAATCCATGGCATTGTCAAACTAACCAAAGGAAGCACAATCATTTCATCGAACATATTGTAGGCGCTACAGATTATGTAAGAAAGAGTCGTACCAGTTGGGCGATATCGGCGCCGCTGTCGCCTCTGGTCTCTAAGTCATGATGGAAACCATGGAACATGTTCACCGACGTCTGGATGATGGCCCATTGCGTCGACATTGCCTTTTGGCTCCTCTTCATTGTCACTTTGTTGTATTCGCTCTTCATGAGTTTGCGCTCATCGAACTCGGCCTTGATCCTCGCCCAATACTTCCCGTATTTTTGGTTGGCGCCGATGATGGAGTCATGGCTCACCGTCGCCCACGACTCACACAGACATTGATCCTCTAGAGGCGTCCACTTGGGGCCTCGTGTGCCCGACGCCTTCTTCTTCTTCCTCACACCGTCCGCGTCAACCTCCACGAGATCATCGGCATCCTCACCGGCACCCTCGCCGTCCTCTTCGTCGCCACCCTCTTCGTCATTGTCATCCTCCACCCCCTCCTCCACCACGTCCCCCGTCCCCCTCCCCCTCCTCCTCCACCTCCTCCTCCTCCTCAGCACCGGCGCCGTCAAATTCGAGCGGGCCCGTACGGCCATTGAACGGGGCGCCCTCCGGACCAGGTCCTGGCTCGTACGTCGGGGAGTAGAACATAGCGTTGGGGTTGAAGCCGCCATGAGGCAGCGCATCCTCGTACCGCGGCGAAAAGTTTGGCGTCACGCACATGGGAGTGGCGGAGGGGCCGTCGTTCTAGAACCCGGATGTCGACGGAGACAACACTCCCGAAATGTACGGCGGCATAGTCGTACTCCATGGGCTCGCGTTGGTGGCAGCGATACACCCGGCCATCGCGTGCTGGTGCGCGCGCGCCGCCAACACCTTCTTCTCCAACTGCGCCGCCATCCGTCCTTTCCACTCCGCCGTCGACAACTTCCGGCGCAAATAGTCTTGGTGCCACTGATCATTTGTCCAGCCTTCCGGCTTCTTCTTTGGAGCCGACGCCTTCCGCGGCTTCGCGAATGGCGCCTTCGCCCCATTTGTCCCATTGCCCGGTGGCTTCTTGGTCCATTTCTTGGCTATTTTTTGGGGGGTAGTCGGTGGCGCCATGGATGGGGAGAGGGTGGCGGCGAAAGGAACATCATAGCGACGGCGGGAGGGAGAAATGAATCGGTGGGCGGGATAGGTCAAATGTGTTGGGATGGCAGAAATGCACGGCAGGAAAGGAGCGATGTGGCGGGAGAGGCGCGATTTGGCGGGAGCGGTGGACGAATTTTCTCTGTGCCGCTGACACGTCGTCCCCGCGTCGCTTCGCCTCGCTTTTCGGTGTGTCCGGCGTCCTCGGAGCGTCCCCTGTGGAGCGGGGACGGGCTCGGGGAACCGGATACCGTATCGGGTCGCGCCGGACAAAAAGAGGCTTTGGGGACGCGGCTGGGAACATTTTTTTGTTCGGCGCGCCCAGGTGAGCGCGGAGTTGATGAAGGAGAATATGTGCTTGAGTATCCTTGAATCTGTCAAGGGAGTTCAAGATCTATCGGTCCTATGGATCATCAAGGTGCATCGTGAAAGATCGGGAAACCAGTCCCCTCATTATGTGGTATCAGATTGCTAGGTTGATCACGGTGCAGATTGGTTTGTTGCTCAGTTGTTTCTGCTCGATTGTTGTGGTTACCATTGGGTACGTCGCCGCCATGTTGTTGGTGAAGATCAAGGAGAAGGAAGTGGGCGGCAGAATCAAGTTCGAGGATGCCTTCGTTTATGCGCGGAGGTAGCCAGATTGCTTTGTTGCTCGTTCGTGAGGAAGATGTTTCCGTCGGATGGCTGGCACTGCCGCCAGCGGTACCCGGCAGCGCCGCCGGCAGATCGCTACGTTTTTTTTTTCTCTGGGGATCGGTTTACACCAGATCGATTTCCGTCGACACGCTACCTGGTGAGACGTGCGTGGATCCGATCGGATCACGTTATGGTTGCGATTGGCAAAACACAGGAAAGAAGCAACGTACATCAAAGGAAAGTGCGGATCGAAGCAACCAACAGCCCAGGACTAGGGGAATCCGCGTACGTGGAGAGAGAAGCACGTAGCAGAAGAGGTGTTCAGATCAATATTTTTCCGGTCGTATTGGAGATCGAGATTAGCTTGAATCACGTGTGGTCGCACGAGGTTTCTTTTCTCGCGGACGGTGTTTCAGTTTCCTACGCGTGTACAGGCATGCAAGGAGAGGAAATATTGAGTGCAGATTTCGTTGGTACTTGGTTTCCAATCAAATTTGTTGATCGTGTGCTGTTCAGCTCGTCAAGAATAAAGAAACATTGGATTGCTTACAACACGAGGAGACGCACGTGGTGCACAAGACAATCATCAGGTGGCCGGGCTGGCACCATGTCCGGCGCACCGGCCGCCACACCGGACACTTTGGCGCCTCGCTCGGCAAGGCCGGCTGTTAGGGCATCTCCAACCGGCTGACCCAGACGGACACGCTGGGTCGTCCGTTTTGGGCCGTTTGGGTGGCCGAGCGGACGCGCGGACGGAGCCCCGCGTCCGCGTGTCCGTTTGGGTCGCGCCCTGCGCCCAATGCGGCACGTTTGGGTCGCGGCCCCGTACAGTACTTTTTATTGTAAATCCACTATAAAAACACAAAATAAATTGTAGAAAATTTATAAAATAGTTCAAATGCTCAAAATTTATTACACATTACATTGTCCACGTAATGAAGGATAAAGTATTATTCAAAAAAATAATGAAAAAACGATACAAATGATCTAGGCTTCCGGATTTCCTTCATCATCGTTGTTTGCAGCATTGTTGCCTACATGCTGCCAGACGTGCTCGATCAAATCTGCCTGCAGCTGGTTGTGTACAGCTAGATCTCGAATTTCACGGTGTGCATGAAGAACTTCCTGGAATGATGCCGGGCCACGTTGAGGAGTAACCAACTCTCCCTGACCCTCCCAGTCACTATCATAGAGTGAATCATCCCGCTCTACCTCAACAATCATGTTATGCATGATTACACATGCGGTCATCACCTCCCACAGAGTTTGCACATCCCAGGCTCGGCGGGGGTGTCTGACGATAGCCCAACGAGCTTGGAGGATGTCAAACGCCCGCTCGACATCTTTCCGGGCTGCCTCCTGCTCTTTGGCAAACCTTGCCTCCTGCTCTGAGTTGGGTTTTCGGATTGTCTTCACAAGTGTAGCCCAAGGTGGATAGATACCATCAGCAAGGTAGTACCCCTTGGTGTAGTGGTGGCCATTGATCTCAAAATCCACATCAGGGGACTGACCGTACGCTAGCCTATCAAACACCGGAGAGCGCTGAAGCACATTGATGTCATTGTGCGAGCCAGCCATTCCGAAGAATGAGTGCCAAATCCATGTATCCTGTGAAGCAACAGCTTCAAGAATGACTGTGCACCCCTCAGAATGGCCACTGTATGCCCCCTGCCAACCAAAGGGGCAGTTCTTCCACTCCCAGTGCATGCAGTCTATGCTGCCAAGCATCCCAGGAAACCCCCTGGAAGCGTTGATTGACAACAGACGAGCTGTGTCCGCTGCATTAGGTTGCCGGAGGTACTCTTCTCCGAACGTACCGATCACAGCTCTGCAAAACCTGTACATCGCTTCCAAGCCGGTAGACTCACTCATGCGCGTGTACTCATCTACGAAATCACCGGCAACACCATATGCAAGCATCCTAATCGCTGCCGTGCATTTCTGGTACGAAGAGAGGCCTACCTTGCCAATTGCATCCACTTTCGCGTGGAAGTAGTCGTCGTAGAGCTTGACGCCATCCATTATCCGGCGGAACAACGGTCTGGACATCCGAAAACGACGGCGAAACAAGGCCGGCGTGTACAATGCCTTGGGTTGGAAGTAATCGGTGAAGAGCTGGTCGTGGCCGCGTTCTCTTTTGCGGTCCAAGGCGGCGGCGCGCCCCGGCAAGGACCCCCGGTGCACGGGGATCTGCGAGACAATGTGATCGTGGATGATCAGCGCAGCATCCGTGAAAAATTCGTCGTCCGAGTCCTCGTCGGACGACGTGTCGATGAAGTTCTTGAAGAAGTAGTCATCGTCGTTGTCCATGATCTACAGATGAAGAGGGACAAATTTTAGTATGCCCATTTCATCGAACACCTCGCACGCGGAGGCCATCCAATGCGTCCGTAGGGACCTGCAGGCCATGGTCGTCTCGGCCGACTTGCGGTCTGCGAACACGGTGCACGAGAGCTCACCTCCGGCGGCAACGGCGCAGCTGCGAACGGCGGGAGGTCTCGCGACAGTGGGAGGACAGCGGCGACGGCGAAGGCGTCCTCCGACTCTGCTACGACGCGGCGAAAGCAGCGCGGGGCCGCGTCCTATGCTTCCGCCCCGCTTGCCGGCGTGTCGGCGACGGTGGCCGGCGTCGACGCCTCTCCCAAATCGCCGGTCCTTGGCTGGCGGCGGAGCGGCGGGAGATGTGTGCGAGGGGTTTGTGTTTTGGGAGACAGACAGGCGGGCCAGGGGCGGACAAGGGGAGGACGCGAGCGACCAGCATCCGGCGTCCGCGGCCACGCAAACTCGTCCTAGATTTGGGCCGGGTTTGGGTCGTCCCGGACGCCGCGGCCATCCGTTTTAGGGATAGGTCCGCGCGCTGGGCCGCGTTTTTGTTCGGCTCGACCCAAACGGACGCGCGGGCGCGGTTTGGGTCGCGCGGTTGGAGATGCCCTTAGACCGGACAGCTCGGCAAAAACCGGGCCCTGCACTGGTGCATACCGGGGCAACATCCAGGGAGTAGAGAAGGTTCACTCGGTACCAAGGCCGGCAGACCGGGCCTTAGGCCGGTTGCACCGGCGCCTAGGCCGGTCGGACCGGGGCCCTGGCCAGCAGTTCCAGGCGTACAGTCCGGCAGTACCGATGTCCAGACCTGCAGCGCCACTTATGCTGCTGATGTTTGTTCGTCACGGAGTGGAAGAAATTTTGCTCTTCAAGGAGGAAGACATTGGTGTTTCAGAAGGGTGCATACTCAGGTGTTTTCAACTTATTTGGATCTAAGGCGGACAGGAATTTGTTCTGTTTGTTTTGGGTGATATGTATGGTGCGCTTCAGTTGCATTTGGAAGGATACTTGTGTCTTCAATCAGGTTGATGGCGTCGAAGACCAAATAGCGCCAAGGACAAGTCAAGCTAGTCGAGAGGGAGGATTAGGTGTGGAAGACTGGCGAGGCTTGAGGATGAAGATCAGTGATGTTCTTATCGGATTACCTTTTTTCTAGCAGACCCTCACGCGTTGGGGACAACGCTTCTTGAAGAAGGGGAGAATGATATGGATATCCAGACCTGGTACACTAGGACAGCCATTGATACGAGGATTAAGTCTAAGGTTGTACCATTATTATTGTATCGTAGCATTGTTATTAAGAAATAATGTAGCCAGGTCATGTGGTGGGCCAAATTAGGGTTTTAATAGAGTCTATTTGACTTGGGCCTGTCCAAGTCGAATTAGGTTAGGCCCAATAAGGGCTGGCCGGCCACTCCACCCCTCATATAAGGTGGAGGTGCGGCTAGGGTTTCGGTAGTCTAGTTTTGATTCAAGTCATGTAGAACCTTGGGTTCCAGTATCACCATCCCTGCGGGGTTGGCCCTATGACGGCGTCTCGGATGTTCGTCTAGTTATCCAATAAAGATGTGTGAGTTCTTGAGTTGTCAAGAGTAATCATATGTGCTTGAGTATCCTTGAATCTGTCAAGGGAGTTCAAGATCTATCGGTCCTATGGATCATCAAGGTGCATCGTGAAAGATCGGGAAACCAGTCCCCTCATCAGAATTTATGCGCAACGTTGAGTGGAACCCCAAGAGGAAGGTATGATGAGCACAACTTGAAGTTTTCCTCAGTAAGAAACCAAGGTTTATCGACCAGTAGGAGAAAAACGTTCTCTCCCGAGGTGTTGCGAACCAACTCGTGGCAGGGCGCACTGGCAGTATCAGCAGCAACGTGGAGACCTGCACACAAACAACCAAGTACTTTGTCCTCAACTTTCAGCGAGGTTGTCAAGCTCACTAGTTTTGCTGAAAACAAAGGATTAAACGAACCGTGTGGAAAAAGAATTGTTTGCAGAGAACAGAACAGAAAAATTATGTACACGATTGCAATTAAAATAAGAAGGACCGGTGTAATATCCCAGTATTTGAGGTTATAAAAGTAGAGGAAATAGATGTGTGCATTGCATTCATGCATAGAAAATCCGGTGAATTTTCTCGCTTTTGCTTAAACCCATCAAAGCGATCGAGGTTTCTCTTACGTCGATGGAATTGAATTAGCACATCGATGTGAGTGCAATAAATTTCGACATGACCTTTGTTAAATTCTTTTGGTTGCGGGAGAAATAATTTGAATTCAATTCAACACATGAACTCAAATAATAATTTGAATTGGAATTTGAATTCTAAACATTATACAAAATACAAAGTAAAATCAAATAGGAATGAGAATCAAATATTATAAATAATAATTCACATAAGTATATATTACAACATTTATGAAAATTTAAACAAGTATATCAATACAATAAGTAAGGGCAAACACATTTTGATAATTCATAACAAATAAACAATTTAAAACTTATTACAATTCAATTATTTAGAAGATACAAAAGAAAAAGAAGAGTACAAAGAAATAACAAGAAAACCTAAACTAGTCCACATCTTCATATTCTTGTGTACCTGCAAAACCAATAACAAAGACAAAAGGAATTGTTTGTGTTAATGTTAAAATATTTGCCTCACTTTTGGTGAGGCAATGTTAATATTGGAAACTAGCTAAATGGAAATTAGGAACTTGTCCTAACCCCCAAATGGTGATTAGAGGGAGTAAAACAGAATTTGGCATCAACGAGGCATTATCATAGAAAACCAGTGATCAAGAATGCAACCAGGAACACAAGGCATCATTAGATGATCCATCTCTGAGGGACAAGGCAACACATGATGCTCCACTAAATATAGACAAATATATTTTCCCTCTAATCTAGCTAGAATCTGTGAGGCACCACAAAATTGTTTTAATGAATCATTACTGACATGGAAAAGTCAGTATGATCCTAAGCCACTAGTTAATAATTACATGTATATAAGCAGGACTGAATTTAAATCCACACTTAGTTAAGCAAAATGACCATTAAATAAAGCCATATAGAAACAGCAGCCAACAGAAGTATTTTCACTTAATAGTACCAAAGATAGACAGAATAGGATAAGTACAAGGTTGAGCAATGGCTTGCACATGAGGCAAGGAAAGTCAAGTTGGCAACGTGCACATGGAGGGGAAGCAGCCTACCTAGCAGCTCACACACACATGCAATCTCTGTGTTGTCATCACCACAGTAGTTAGCCCAGTACTATAAAAGCAAGGGCATCGCAGCCAGCCAAACCATTTGGCTCAGGTTTCACCAAAGTAGAATAACAGCCATCTAATAGCTAGTTGCAAGATCGACCAGACATGATACATCTCTCCATTAGCACAACATCAAGAATTAGTTCAACAGCCATATATCAGTAGCTAGATCAATATGAAGCAGATCAAGAAGCTAGGAGGAGCAGGCATGTCACCAGAAGCAAAGTATCACAGAAGCTAGAAGAATCCACCAGATATCAAGCTAGGGAGCAACAGGTAGAAATCAACCAGTAGCTTAACTAGATCATAGTATATGTATCTCTAGATTGCATACACATATGTGGGAAAACAAATGGAATAAAAAAATCATTCCATCTAACAACCCTTCAACTAGGTTTTCACCTAGGAGGATAGAAAGATGGATTTCTCTCAGTATTGCATAGGGATGCTATGCAAGAATCATCACAGAGAATTAAATCACATATTTTAGCATCTGTTCTTATCACAAGTTTGGGCCTCAGCCTTTGCATCATTGGCAGGGCTACAAGATCAAGCACAAGCATCTGTTCCTATTAACCAGCAGTGCATCAATCATTGCATCACTGGCAAGACCAAGGAAGCAAGCTAGATCTGTTCTTATCAGTTTAATCAATCCAAAAATATAAAGATATAGCAACCAGTAACATCAACTTGTCTCTGGAATAATTCCTGGAGATCAATGGATCATATATATAGTACATCCCTTCACCGAAATCCACTAGCTGTAGAAGTATACTTAGGGTCCAGGAAATCACTCCTAGGCCAACTAAGTAGAACCAGTAAAGCAAGCAAAGCCACAAGCTAACCATCATATAAAGTATCCATTTATAAGCAGCATATATGTCCAGAGATAAATCTCAATACACCACCAAGACAAGCTTGTCCAGGATCATATATATACACATGATCTAGGTATGAGTAACAACATCCTGGAATTAAAAGCACAAGTAAATGGGGGCACCAAATCACTATAAGCATGCTTCTAAGCTCATAGTCAAACCACCAAACAAAGCATCAAGTAAATAGTGCATGTTGTAGAGTATATTCAGTTTCATCAGTAAAATAAATACAACCAGCCACACATGCCTGGATGATTAATCATCCAAATAGAGGCATAACATTAAACCACCTCAACTGAATTTAACATTCAGTTTTGACAGTAAGAGTAAAATAGCAGAAGCCACCAGGAAAGCTAGCCACAATATTTAGCTCCACTATAACACTTTTGGGGCACATATTCACCAAGCAGGATAGTGTAGCATATGGCCATAGGCAGAGAAGTGGAGAAGTTAGCTCACCATGATGTAGAGGTGCAGACGAGATCGACGCCGGGGTTGCGTCCGCGGCACCATCCAGCCGAGGTTGCGCCTACGGCACCATCCTGCCGGCGTCGAGGACGAAGTAGCCACCACACCACCAGTTCACCGTCAACACAGCCGCACAGGCAGCAGCAACACCACCACGAGCACCCCACCCCCAACAGCACACCACCAGGACACCACCACTTGAGGAATCAGAGCAGCCGGGCATGGCAGAGCCGAGCTGGGGCTCGGGGCGCTCAAAGAAGAGGTCCAGTTCGCCAAGGAGAGATAGCCGGAGGAGCGGGAACGCGAGCACCGTGTCGGCGACCTAGCCGGAGCAAGCTAGGGTTAGCCACAGGGCTGTGTATGAGCGCAGGTCGGCGTCGTGGCGGCAGCTTCTGAAGGAGAGGCCAATGGCGGAGCCACACCGACACACGACGGTACCCGCCGAGGCCGGCGGCGGCCAAAACCATCAACGCCGAGCTAGGGTTCCCTGGTTGGGCGCGGGTGATTAAGACCGCGTGGATCAAATCGACCGGGAGGAGGCGGTAGAGAGCAGCGAGACGGAGCTGGGCCGGCGTGCGGCGGCGACGGACTTGGTCGGCGGCGGCCGGAAAGGCAGGTGGCGGCGGCAGCATCACGGAGGCGTGCTGGGTGTCGCGTGCGTACGAAGAAGTGGGGACGATAGGAGAGTGTGCGTGACGGCGTGAGGGCAAGGTCCTGTGCGTGAATGCACTTGACTGGGTCCGATCCATTTAGCCCAAGAAATATACGTATATGCTATGGCTCAAAAAGCTCCAATCCTAGTAACTAATTCGTTAGAACTACGTATGGCCCTAGCAAAGTTAATCAAATTAGAATATGCAGCATACCTATTTTAGTGTAATCTAGTATCATTCATTGATTACAATTTAAAAACTGTAATTTTTCTCTACACAAATGCCAAATTCATGAACTAATTTATAACCACTTAAAATATGGCTTAAACCCTAGAAAAATATTAAAGAGATTAATAGTGTTTCTCTTCAAGTAAATTTAAGTATTAATAAGGTAAATTCCAAACTCAATAGTAACTTAAACTTAAGATTTATTTATTAACTTCAATTTGCTCATCAATTTATTTAATGACAAATAGGAAATCCTAATTCAATAATTCCAAATGCAACCCTAATTCTATTAGGAATAAAACTCTAACTCCATCATTTTATGTGAAACTCCAAAACCCTAATGCCATTAGGAACCCTAGCTCCATTCATTCATATGAACCCTAAATTGCTTCTAACCTAAACCCTAGGTTAGAACATGTGATCATGACACTTTCTTTTCAATCATAGATCCATAGTAGCAACTAAACCATTGCCAAGTCTTCCTAAAATAATAGAGACCCATCTCTAATACATTGGTATTACATGTGTTCATGCTTAGCTGATCAAATAGGACCAACCCTAGTCCTATCTTCTGAGACACCAAACTTAGATATCCATGCTTAGCATCACCCCAATGTGAAGAACCTCAGGAGCAACTATGCCAAATCTTGAGCATTGCCTAACCATATTCCACTAAACCCTACTAGTGTTGGATACTTATCAACCATCCTATTTAAGGAGCCAATTATTCCTTACTTAGTGAAACCAATAATAAAACCTAGAAAACCTCAACCTTAATTGATATACTTCTTATTCCTTAAGAAGTATGTTCTTCAAAAGTTATTCTTTTGAAGTATATGATAATTAATCATTAACCATGTCATATAGTGCTAACACCAACCACTATTCATTACATGTTAGGATTATACAAAATGTTATTGTTGTGTGCTATTAATGCTATTGTTATGATATATTGCAGCACATGATCATGATACCAAGTAATCACCCCTGAATAAGAACCTTGTTTGTGAATCACTCTAAAAGTGCAACACACCCTGAACTAATCTTTACCACTCACTAATCCTAAATCATCGGGGTTAGGTCACGCTTAGAGCGATTGCATCTCATACTTATGCATTATTGCATCCTTGCCAATCTTTTAAACATCGTCCTTACCGGACGATGATGCTATTTCAGAATTTGGAGTTATTGCTTACCGAAGACCTTGTCTGCATAATCTTGCAGCCAAGAAAGGCAAGTTCATCACTTGCTCATGTCATTTGAGTATTTTTATCAAATTACTTGCAAAGTATTATGGTTATCACTATTGCACAAAAATCAAAACCACTACTTTCATAACTATGAATATGACTATGTGGTGGGCAATGGAACCATGGATTGTGTTGATATGGTGGAGGTTCCATTGCATGGGCTTATATCCATCTAGGATTAAACAACAAATGTCGCCAGTGCTTCTTGTGCCGTAATATCCGTGTTAACCATAAGATCCGGAGTGGGACGGAGTAGTCAAAAGTGTTTCCACCTCTCGTTCATCAACGGATGCGCTTTACCGTAGACACTTGTATCTGTCAGGGCAAGCGGTAGGCTGGGGAAGCCTTAAGTCCCCACGGCATAGTCCGTAGACACTTGTCGCTCGAAGTACAAGCGGTGGGCTGCGGAAGCCTTAAGTCCCCACGGTATTGCGGTCTATGATGGGTTGCAGCTACCGGCGAAGGAGTTTGGTTAACGAGTCCCAAACTGTTGTCGTGGTCGGGGTCCATCCTTAAGTGGTATAAGAGGACCGACGAGGACCCAGGGTCGGGGTATGCAACAAAGGGTGGATGTTCGAGGTAGCGGAGGAATATGATTGGCTATGACCTTATACCGGGCCTCACACCAAAGGAAGTGTGGACGAGCACGCGGCTCGGTTGGCACCAAGGTTAAGATCTCTTATGGGTAAAGCAACACACCTCTGCAGAGTGTAAAGAACCGTGACCTGTCACTCCCTGTTCCGGGATATGGAACTGCGAACGCGGCCGGAAAGGAGCTCCATGAAGTTCTAGTAAACCGGTGAAGGCTGACGGACATAGTTCTTCTGAATAAAAGCAACCTTTTGAAGAAATGGTTATGAAAACTTGCATTGGTATTAGACTTTCTGGTCAAATGCTGTAGCTAGTGCATTAAACACCTCTTTCCTATAATGAACTTGTTGAGTACGCTCGTACTCATCCCACTCTTAAATCCCCTGCTTAGATATGGAGGCATCGAAGGAGGATCTACAGTGCAACTCGAAGGCCAAGGAGCCAACAACTACTTCACGAGACAGGACCCTGTCAGCGGAGTCAGATACGTCATCCAACAAGGAGAAAAACCTAGTTTAGCCATAGAAGGGAACTAGCTTCCTAAACCTAGCTCCTACTTAGCTAGAATCTATTCATAGCCTCTATAGCTAGTCAAATACTCTACAAATAGAGTTCGTGATAGGATTAGACTACGAGTCATTCTTCTGGAGTTTATTTGCAGATTTACCTCATTGTAAAGTAGGAGGCTGTGCTGATCTTATGTAATAGAGTCAATGTTGTAATTCTATAGACATGCCTTGGACCCGCATATGTTTCTGTTGTACCACTCTGAGCGATATAATACTAGTGGAACGGTGTTTCATTGGTGTTATATCAGACTTGCATACTACACCATGCAGTGGTATGCCGGGTCACCACAGTTGGTATCAGAGCAAATGCTTTGACCCTAGGATTAAAACCCTTTAAAGGAGACCTATAGGATTGGTAGTGTCTATAGGAAGTTGTCTTAGATAAACCAAAATCTTCTTATGACTTAAGATGGGTATTCACTTGAGAATAATCCTGACACACTTGAGTCATCCTTTCATACATATATTTCCTAAGTAAAGTTAGTTAGCAAATCCCAATTATGTAGCACACCATTACATCCCTAAAACAATAGATGAGTAGACCATAGTTGGTATACAATACATGGTAGTCCAAAGAGAGGATACGACCATAAGGAAGATATCCTATTGGAAGATGTGTACCAACACCTGTTAGAGTTAAGTAAGAGTTATTTAGACTTGTAAAAAGAGTAATACCAAGTGATGAATATAGGTATATAAGAAGATATCCTACTAGCAGGTATAATTAGACAAGTAATGGGTAAGTAAAATCTATCCCAACTTGTGAAACGTTGGATAGTAAGTGGTAAATATAAGTTAGATAAAGTAGTATAGACCATGATGAGTCAATCATGGGAGGCAAGGAAGAGAGATATGAATAAAATATGTCTACTTAAATGGTAGAGTTGTTAATCATATATGATTCACCTGAGAATCGTTATGTGATGGACTAGAACATCATAAATAATTAAGAGGAGTACAATAAGAAGTCAGGTCTTCAACAACATAGCAAGATTTGTGTTCCAAAACCATGGGAACTATGTCAAGTACATCAGAACCCTAGTAACATGGTAAGAACACATGAAAGTATAGGAGCTATATTCCAATAGTTATGTGTTTAGAGTAACGATTTTGGAACCTAAAGATATCATGTGAGGTATTCCTCAACAAAAAGGGAAGCTAAATTAGTACTTCCAAAGAAAATTAGGTTAACCTTAGCTATCCTAGACCACTTTGTTTCAAGTTTATCTCATTGCAAATGTGCAATTAAGATAAATGTTGAGACAAATAGTAGAAATCCACATATTCATGCTAAGTACCACGATACAAACCTATCTTATGTGGTGTTATACTACACATCAGAGCCTGGTGTTTAGAGATGTCTTACTCAACTATTATATTCAGGCTTATGATGATGTGTATTATAAGCACAAAGCTGAATCTTCTTGGATTTTTATTGGATTTTAATTGATTGACTAGATCCATACATGAAGTTTGACTTTGATATGCAAATGCATGTTGCAATATCAAGTTCTCACTTGATGTTATAGATCTAGAGGGTAATGGTAAACGTGTGAGGAAGTGACGAATTCTAAAGATTCTGAAGACAAGATGAAGGTACATCACAGAAAGGAAGCAAAGTGGTGGGAAGTAACCACAATACCCTGAAGGAAGTACCAATCCAAAACTCATGCTTTACCTCAACAGAGGAGTACTTTAGTACAGGAGAAGCATGAAGGTGAGAAATATGATGATTATGGTGAAGTAGAAGTAGAACCATAGTCATTATGGAAGAGGGAATGCATGGGAAATCACTTAGGATACTATATTCATAGTGTCAGCTAGTGGTTTTCTTGCAAAATAAACCCTGAATGAAGGAAGATGATATATGAAATCATAACAGATATAAGAAGACCACAGATGGTATCAGAAGACCACAGTTGGTATAGGATCAATACTGTGAGATAAAGTAGAAGATGTTCCGACCAATTGATCAAAACCTATAATAGAGTATACTTTTAGATAACAAATAGCCACAATTGGTATCAAGTAGTCCATAATTGGATTATTCGTACCAAGAAGTTGTGAACAAATAAAAAAAATTGTCAGCCAAATAATTATGACCTATAAAACATTCAGTCGAAGGATTCATGTTGGATGTCCACAAATTGAGTGGATACACCACAAAGATACTTCGCGAAACCTTAGAAGAAGTACAAACCATAAACTAGACCTAGACCAATATTCTAACCATAAATACAATGGTTGGAAGAAAAGGAGTTGAAGACCATAAGAAAACTCCAAGGGGTAGAGTAAAGATTGAGTTGGATGTACAAGGACTCAATACTTTGAGCAAAATAGAAGAAGAAGGTCTGAACTGAGAGGAAATTCGATCTTATTTTTCATAAGATTATCGAACACTACTTTCAGAAGGATGTCAGACCAGAAGCCGAGGTTCATACCTCGAGGAAGTAATAATTTGGATTATCACTTGAGCAAGTGAGTAATATTTACTCAGAAGTACTTAAGCTCAAGTCAGCTAATGTTAATAAAGTTGGACGAAGAAAATACCGTAGACCAAATACAGCTCGAGAAGGCCAAAGACCGAAGGATATTGACTATACCAACACTAAAGTCCATTTGAAAGATTCCTTTCATGGAACCTAAAGAACCCAAAATAGTTTTAGGTACCAACCATAATCCATGATTGGATAGACTAAGTGAGTCTAAACCATTTTTAGGGAAATAAACCATCAAGACCATTTTTATGGTAAGTACCTTACTAAGTACCATTATTGCAGTTTTGGTAGTAAGGGAAAACAAAGACCTATTCTACCAATTAAGAATATGTTATCAAATTAGTCTTCAGTTAAGACTAGCAGCACCAGAAGTTGTCCCAATCATTGAATCCTCAATGAAAAGGAAAACAAGATTATAGTATTGAAAGAAATTATGGATTTGAAATAAGACGCCATGGTTCAGAGGCAGATATTAATGGATTCCAGGAAGAATCTGGACAAGGGATATATTCAAATATATCCAACAAGTTCATCATGGAGTTCGAGAAAAGATGTAGTCTGCACAAGTCAGATCCACACTCCGGAAACGTGAGAGAGTGCAAACTTCGAGGACGAAGTTTAGTTTAAGGGGTAGAGACTGTAATATCCCAGTATTTGAGGTTATAAAAGTAGAGGAAATAGATGTGTGCATTGCATTCATGCATAGAAAATCCGGTGAATTTTCTCGCTTTTGCTTAAACCCATCAAAGCGATCGAGGTTTCTCTTACGTCGATGGAATTGAATTAGCACATCGATGTGAGTGCAATAAATTTCGACATGACCTTTGTTAAATTCTTTTGGTTGCGGCAGAAATAATTTGAATTCAATTCAACACATGAACTCAAATAATAATTTGAATTGGAATTTGAATTCTAAACATTATACAAAATACAAAGTAAAATCAAATAGGAATGAGAATCAAATATTATAAATAATAATTCACATAAGTATATATTACAACATTTATGAAAATTTAAACAAGTATATCAATACAATAAGTAAGGGCAAACACATTTTGATAATTCATAACAAATAAACAATTTAAAACTTATTACAATTCAATTATTTACAAGATACAAAAGAAAAAGAAGAGTACAAAGAAATAACAAGAAAACCTAAACTATTCCACATCTTCATATTCTTGTGTACCTGCAAAACCAATAACAAAGACAAAAGGAATTGTTTGTGTTAATGTTAAAATATTTGCCTCACTTTTGGTGAGGCAATGTTAATATTGGAAACTAGCTAAATGGAAATTAGGAACTTGTCCTAACCCCCAAATGGTGATTAGAGGGAGTAAAACAGAATTTGGCATCAACGAGGCATTATCATAGAAAACCAGTGATCAAGAATGCAACCAGGAACACAAGGCATCATTAGATGATCCATCCCTGAGGGACAAGGCAACACATGATGCTCCACTAAATATAGACAAATATATTTTCCCTCTAATCTAGCTAGAATCTGTGAGGCACCACAAAATTGTTTTAATGAATCATTACTGACATGGAAAAGTCAGTATGATCCTAAGCCACTAGTTAATAATTACATGTATATAAGCAGGACTGAATTTAAATCCACACTTAGTTAAGCAAAATGACCATTAAATAAAGCCATATAGAAACAGCAGCCAACAGAAGTATTTTCACTTAATAGTACCAAAGATAGACAGAATAGGATAAGTACAAGGTTGAGCAATGGCTTGCACATGAGGCAAGGAAAGTCAAGTTGGCAACGTGCACATGGAGGGGAAGCAGCCTACCTAGCAGCTCACACACACATGCAATCTCTGTGTTGTCATCACCACAGTAGTTAGCCCAGTACTATAAAAGCAAGGGCATCGCAGCCAGCCAAACCATTTGGCTCAGGTTTCACCAAAGTAGAATAACAGCCATCTAATAGCTAGTTGCAAGATCGACCAGACATGATACATCTCTCCATTAGCACAACATCAAGAATTAGTTCAGCAGCCATATATCAGTAGCTAGATCAATATGAAGCAGATCAAGAAGCTAGGAGGAGCAGGCATGTCACCAGAAGCAAA
Organism: Lolium perenne; assembly: GCF_019359855.2. Lineage (NCBI taxonomy): Eukaryota > Viridiplantae > Streptophyta > Magnoliopsida > Poales > Poaceae > Lolium > Lolium perenne. The sequence continues at coordinate 200,039,240 of NC_067245.2, read as the reverse complement.
GTATCACAGAAGCTAGAAGAATCCACCAGATATCAAGCTAGGGAGCAACAGGTAGAAATCAACCAGTAGCTTAACTAGATCATAGTATATGTATCTCTAGATTGCATACACATATGTGGGAAAACAAATGGAATAAAAAAATCATTCCATCTAACAACCCTTCAACTAGGTTTTCACCTAGGAGGATAGAAAGATGGATTTCTCTCAGTATTGCATAGGGATGCTATGCAAGAATCATCACAGAGAATTAAATCACATATTTTAGCATCTGTTCTTATCACAAGTTTGGGCCTCAGCCTTTGCATCATTGGCAGGGCTACAAGATCAAGCACAAGCATCTGTTCCTATTAACCAGCAGTGCATCAATCATTGCATCACTGGCAAGACCAAGGAAGCAAGCTAGATCTGTTCTTATCAGTTTAATCAATCCAAAAATATAAAGATATAGCAACCAGTAACATCAACTTGTCTCTGGAATAATTCCTGGAGATCAATGGATCATATATATAGTACATCCCTTCACCGAAATCCACTAGCTGTAGAAGTATACTTAGGGTCCAGGAAATCACTTCTAGGCCAACTAAGTAGAACCAGTAAAGCAAGCAAAGCCACAAGCTAACCATCATATAAAGTATCCATTTATAAGCAGCATATATGTCCAGAGATAAATCTCAATACACCACCAAGACAAGCTTGTCCAGGATCATATATATACACATGATCTAGGTATGAGTAACAACATCCTGGAATTAAAAGCACAAGTAAATGGGGGCACCAAATCACTATAAGCATGCTTCTAAGCTCATAGTCAAACCACCAAACAAAGCATCAAGTAAATAGTGCATGTTGTAGAGTATATTCAGTTTCATCAGTAAAATAAATACAACCAGCCACACATGCCTGGATGATTAATCATCCAAATAGAGGCATAACATTAAACCACCTCAACTGAATTTAACATTCAGTTTTGACAGTAAGAGTAAAATAGCAGAAGCCACCAGGAAAGCTAGCCACAATATTTAGCTCCACTATAACACTTTTGGGGCACATATTCACCAAGCAGGATAGTGTAGCATATGGCCATAGGCAGAGAAGGGAGAAGTTAGCTCACCATGATGTAGAGGTGCAGACGAGATCGACGCCGGGGTTGCGTCTGCGGCACCATCCAGCCGAGGTTGCGCCTACGGCACCATCCTGCCGGCGTCGAGGATGAAGTAGCCACCACACCACCAGTTCACCGTCAACACAGCCGCACAGGCAGCAGCAACACCACCACGAGCACCCCACCCCCAACAGCACACCACCAGGACACCACCACTTGAGGAATCAGAGCAGCCGGGCATGGCAGAGCCGAGCTGGGGCTCGGGGCGCTCAAAGAAGAGGTCCAGTCCGCCAAGGAGAGATAGCCGGAGGAGCGGGAACGCGAGCAGCGTGTCGGCGACCTAGCCGGAGCAAGCTAGGGTTAGCCACAGGGCTGTGTATGAGCGCAGGTCGGCGTCGTGGCGGCAGCTTCTGAAAGAGAGGCCAATGGCGGAGCCACACCGACACACGACGGTACCCGCCGAGGCCGGCGGCGGCCAAAATCATCAACACCGAGCTAGGGTTTCCTGGTTGGGCGCGGGTGATTAAGACCGCGTGGATCAAATCGACCGGGAGGAGGCGGTAGAGAACAGCGAGACGGAGCTGGGCCGGCGTGCGGCGGCGACGGACTTGGTCGGCGGCGGCCGGAAAGGCAGGTGGCGGCGGCAGCATCACGGAGGCGTGCTGGGTGTCGCGTGCGTACGAAGAAGTGGGGACGATAGGAGAGTGTGCGTGACGGCGTGAGGGCAAGGTCCTGTGCGTGAATGCACTTGACTGGGTCCGATCCATTTAGCCCAAGAAATATACGTATATGCTATGGCTCAAAAAGCTCCAATCCTAGTAACTAATTCGTTAGAACTACGTATGGCCCTAGCAAAGTTAATCAAATTAGAATATGCAGCATACCTATTTTAGTGTAATCTAGTATCATTCATTGATTACAATTTAAAAACTGTAATTTTTCTCTACACAAATGCCAAATTCATGAACTAATTTATAACCACTTAAAATATGGCTTAAACCCTAGAAAAATATTAAAGAGATTAATAGTGTTTCTCTTCAAGTAAATTTAAGTATTAATAAGGTAAATTCCAAACTCAATAGTAACTTAAACTTAAGATTTATTTATTAACTTCAATTTGCTCATCAATTTATTTAATGACAAATAGGAAATCCTAATTCAATAATTCCAAATGCAACCCTAATTCTATTAGGAATAAAACTCTAACTCCATCATTTTATGTGAAACTCCAAAACCCTAATGCCATTAGGAACCCTAGCTCCATTCATTCATATGAACCCTAAATTGCTTCTAACCTAAACCCTAGGTTAGAACATGTGATCATGACACTTTCTTTTCAATCATAGATCCATAGTAGCAACTAAACCATTGCCAAGTCTTCCTAAAATAATAGAGACCCATCTCTAATACATTGGTATTACATGTGTTCATGCTTAGCTGATCAAATAGGACCAACCCTATTCCTATCTTCTGAGACACCAAACTTAGATATCCATGCTTAGCATCACCCCAATGTGAAGAACCTCAGGAGCAACTATGCCAAATCTTGAGCATTGCCTAACCATATTCCACTAAACCCTACTAGTGTTGGATACTTATCAACCATCCTATTTAAGGAGCCAATTATTCCTTACTTAGTGAAACCAATAATAAAACCTAGAAAACCTCAACCTTAATTGATATACTTCTTATTCCTTAAGAAGTATGTTCTTCAAAAGTTATTCTTTTGAAGTATATGATAATTAATCATTAACCATGTCATATAGTGCTAACACCAACCACTATTCATTACATGTTAGGATTATACAAAATGTTATTGTTGTGTGCTATTAATGCTATTGTTATGATATATTGCAGCACATGATCATGATACCAAGTAATCACCCCTGAATAAGAACCTTGTTTGTGAATCACTCTAAAAGTGCAACACACCCTGAACTAATCTTTACCACTCACTAATCCTAAATCATCGGGGTTAGGTCACGCTTAGAGCGATTGCATCTCATACTTATGCATTATTGCATCCTTGCCAATCTTTTAAACATCGTCCTTACCGGACGATGATGCTATTTCAGAATTTGGAGTTATTGCGCACCGAAGACCTTGTCTGCATAATCTTGCAGCCAAGAAAGGCAAGTTCATCACTTGCTCATGTCATTTGAGTATTTTTATCAAATTACTTGCAAAGTATTATGGTTATCACTATTGCACAAAAATCAAAACCACTACTTTCATAACTATGAATATGACTATGTGGTGGGCAATGGAACCATGGATTGTGTTGATATGGTGGAGGTTCCATTGCATGGGCTTATATCCATCTAGGATTAAACAACAAATGTCGCCAGTGATTCTTGTGCCGTAATATCCGTGTTAACCATAAGATCCGGAGTGGGACGGAGTAGTCAAAAGTGTTTCCACCTCTCGTTCATCAACGGATGCGCTTTACCGTAGACACTTGTATCTGTCAGGGCAAGCGGTAGGCTGGGGAAGCCTTAAGTCCCCACGGCATAGTCCGTAGACACTTGTCGCTCGAAGTACAAGCGGTGGGCTGGGGAAGCCTTAAGTCCCCACGGTATTGCGGTCTATGATGGGTTGCAGCTACCGGCGAAGGAGTTTGGTTAACGAGTCCCAAACTGTTGTCGTGGTCGGGGTCCATCCTTAAGTGGTATAAGAGGACCGACGAGGACCCAGGGTCGGGGTATGCAACAAAGGGTGGGTGTTCGAGGTAGCGGAGGAATATGATTGGCTATGACCTTATACCGGGCCTCACACCAAAGGAAGTGTGGACGAGCACGCGGCTCGGTTGGCACCAAGGTTAAGATCTCTTATGGGTAAAGCAACACACCTCTGCAGAGTGTAAAGAACCGTGACCTGTCACTCCCTATTCCGGGATATGGAACTGCGAACGCGGCCGGAAAGGAGCTCCATGAAGTTCTAGTAAACCGGTGAAGGCTGACGGACATAGTTCTTCTGAATAAAAGCAACCTTTTGAAGAAATGGTTATGAAAACTTGCATTGGTATTAGACTTTCTGGTCAAATGCTGTAGCTAGTGCATTAAACACCTCTTTCCTATAATGAACTTGTTGAGTACGCTCGTACTCATCCCACTCTTAAATCCCCTGCTTAGATATGGAGGCATCGAAGGAGGATCTACAGTGCAACTCGAAGGCCAAGGAGCCAACAACTACTTCACGAGACAGGACCCTGTCAGCGGAGTCAGATACGTCATCCAACAAGGAGAAAAACCTAGTTTAGCCATAGAAGGGAACTAGCTTCCTAAACCTAGCTCCTACTTAGCTAGAATCTATTCATAGCCTCTATAGCTAGTCAAATACTCTACAAATAGAGTTCGTGATAGGATTAGACTACGAGTCGTTCTTCTGGAGTTTATTTGCAGATTTACCTCATTGTAAAGTAGGAGGCTGTGCTGATCTTATGTAATAGAGTCAATGTTGTAATTCTATAGACATGCCTTGGACCCGCATATGTTTCTGTTGTACCACTCTGAGCGATATAATACTAGTGGAACGGTGTTTCATTGGTGTTATATCAGACTTGCATACTACACCATGCAGTGGTATGCCGGGTCACCACAACCGGTGTCCACAGTTCACTAGAGACGCCCCCAACAAAATAAATATGCTGGGTAAACAAATTACAGATGGGCAATTGACAAACAGAGATTCTATGCTAATGGTTGGTGCAGAATACATGCTATGAAAGTATGCGGGCATTACAACAATATACATAGACCGTAATCCAACTGCATCTATGACTAATAATCCACCTTCAGGACTGCATCCGCGACACCCTCCAGTATTAAGTTGCAAGCAACAGACTATCGCTTTAAGAAATGTCTGCAAAGTAAACGATGAAACTACCCTTGAATAGAACACCGATGTTTTCTCCCTAGTAGCAACATCACATCTACAACCGTAGAGAACAAGGTCACTTCCCATGGTTAAATAGAGGCATGAACCCACTATCGAGCATAAATACTCCTTCTTGGAGTCGCTATCATCTACTTGGCCAGAGCATCTACTAGAAACGGAGAGCATGCAAGATCATAATAACATAATACATAATCTCAACCAAAGCAATCTCTCTATAAATCGGATCCACATCAAACCAACCTGTAGCAATTACAAATAGATGATCTTGATCATGTTAGGGAGCTCACAAGATCTATACATGAAGCACAACAAGGAGACGATAGCCATCTAGCTACTGCTATGGACCCATGGTCCCGTGGAGGACTACTCACGCATCACCTCGGAAGAATACATGGCGATGTAAAGGCCTCCAGCGGTAATTTCCCTCTCCGACAGGGTGCCAGGATGGACTGCAGAACCATCCCGAACTAGGGTTTCGGTTGACGGCGGCGTCAGAATTTTTTGTGGATGGAGGCTCGGGTCCCTGGGGTTTTCCCGATACGAGAAATAAATAGGCGGAAGGATGGAGCGAATGAGGCGACGAGGCGCCAGCACATGGGCCAAGCGCGGCCAAGGGTGGGGCCGCGCCTGCCCTATGTACTTCCACGTGGCAGCTCTCCTGCGCGTGTCCTTCTGGCTCCGTCTTCGTCCCAGAAAAATAAGAGTCTGGGATTTTGTTTCGTCCAATTCCGAGAAACTTTCATGTACAACTTTTCTGAAACACAAAAACAGCAGAAAACAAGAACTAGCACTGCGGCACTGCGTTAATAGGTTAGTCCCAGAAAATGCTAAAAAGTGTGGAAAAGTGCACATAAAACATATAAGAATTATAACAAAACAAGCATGGAGCATCAAAAATTATAGATACGTCTGGGACGTATCAACATCCCCAAGCCTAACTTCTGCTCGTCCTCGAGTAGGTAAGTGATAACAAACAAATAATTTTTGGGGTGACATGCTATCACACTACTTTGATCAGTCTAAGTGTAAAAGCAAACATAGCTGGAATCATAGAATCCTAACATAAGCATGATAGATATAATCAAACAATGAAACTTAATAACCATGCTAAAACATGAATAGTAATCAAACAAAAAAAATGTATAACATGCATGGAAAGCAAAGTGATTGTCGAGAGCATAGCATAGATACATAATAAAGTGGTACTCAGCTTGTCGCATAAGTGGAAGCAAAACATATATGCTTGGACACCTTTAAAAGATTATAAGGATGACTAGAAACAAAAAAGTTTGAACAAGCAATACCATAATTATGAATCAATCAATAAAATATCGGGACCATGCACATAAAACTAAGAATGACAACTATGCTCTCATAAGTGGTGCATAAACTCGAAGGTGGAGACTCAACATAAAAGTAAAAGAAGGTCTCTCTTTGAGAGGCAAGTAAGATCACTCATGTGCTAGAGCTTTTTATTGAAACAACAAGAGTATAAAATGCACTTTTGAGAGGTGGTTGTTTATGTCAACGAGTAGTAAAAAGAGCTATTGTCATCTTCCATACTAAGCAAGTTTGAGAGCGGTTCCGAAATATTTGGGCGAAGCCTCTTTTCATTTATACCACTTATAAAATTGTGACACTCACCCCAACCTTTGTGAATGGATCGTAGCGAACAAGAGGGGGGGTGAATGGACGCTACGTCAAGTTTTAATATTTTTCAATTTTAGCGGTGCAGAAGGTAAAGGTGATTGCTTTAGTGGTGTCGGTGTTCCTATAATGATTCTAGACAAGTGCAACAAGCAAAGGAACAAGTAAGATAGTAAGAGTAAGGAGCGGGACAACCGGATGGCGCGGAGACGAGGCGAGGTTTGTTTCCCGCAGTTCCTCTCACAAAAGAGAGTACATCTGCGTTGAGGAGGTGCTAGCCTCACACAAGAGGCTAGGCGGCCACACTACAAAGGAAGGCCTCACCTTGTTCCTCAAGAGAGCTCCCCCTTCTCCACTATGACACTGGTCGAGGCGGTGATTCCTTCACAATGTTGGGGCGAGCTCCACACCAGAAGAAGGTTCCCAACAACCTATGGAGCTAGCACAACACCAAGCTAGCCTCCATAGGTGCACTTTCTCCAAGATCCCACCATAGGAACCCTAACACCAAGATCCACTAAGGACTAGCAAGTATTGGTGAAATCTCTCTTGGTAGAACTATAGATCGGGGTCTCCTCCACCACTCCTCAAAATTTGGGCAAGATTGGTTGGATGGTTGGGGAGATCCTCAAGGTTTAAGCTCAGCAACAATGGAGGAGAGAGAGAGGAGAGATAAAATCGTGTTGGGGAAGAAGGGCCCTTTAAATAAGCCCCCCGAAATCCAACCGTTATCTGCAGTTTTTGCCTAAGCGGTACTACCGCTTTGGGAAGCGGTACTACCGCCCTGGATTCGAAATCCCACAGAACTTATCCACGTGGACACATAGCGGTACTACCGCTCGCGGTACCACTCGAGGTACCGCAATGGGGTCCAAACCTTACTGGATCCAAAGCGGTACCGAAGCGGTACCAGAGCGGTACGGCCGTAACTCCGTTACGGTACTTAAGCGGTACCTCGGGCGGTACTACCGCTCAAGGTACCTTAGAGGTACCGTAACCTGTTCTGTGGGACAAAACCAGCGCAGAACTCCAGAGCGGTACCATGGGGCGGTACTAGTAGGGGTAGCGGTACTACCGCTACTAGTACCAGTAGTACCGGCCTGACAAAAACTGCTTTCTCCTCTTTTCCTCTCCAACCATGTTACCTCACGATACACACACAAAACCAGAAAACCTATAAGCTACGCTTCAGTCCTCCGATCTTGACGTGTCCAGCGAGGTCATCGTGCACTTACAAATCTAACAAGAATACTCAATGCACACAGTGAGATTGTTCAAGTGTTGTCATCAAACACACAAAACCCGGGGTTTAGACTTTGCTCTTTCAATCTCCCCCTTTTTGGTGTTTGATGACAACACAAGACTTTGCAATGGCATATGATATTATGATGAGATATTTAGATTTGCAAGAGCTCGATGGAGCTCCCCCTAGACATGTGCATATTTTGAATATGTATTTGAATACAAATGCACACGTCCTAGAGGCATAACTCCTCCTAGATTTTACAAACCAAGCACATATGCAACAAGGATACTTGACATGTTCAAATAGCATATGCACAATATGTAGACAACACAAGATCATGCAAGGAGTTTTGGGTGAAGTTATCATACCTTTGCCTTGAGAATACCCAAACTCACCGTAAGATGCCTCCATAGAGTTGATGTAGCCACAAGAAAAGATAGACAACGAGGACCAAAAGGCTACAATCAACGAAAGTCCCCATGCAAAAACCCATCCGAATAGGAACTTCTCCCCCTTTGGCATCGGAACACCAAAAAGGAGGGTAAGGAAACTATAAGGATGGTAAGAGAGAACACACAACCAAGCTTGCAAAAACCAAAAGGAAAACAAAGCTTGAATGAGATTCTCCAAAAACATGGAGAAAAAGATAGCAAAGAAGAAGGACAAAAAGAAAGTCACAAAGAAACACGAAGAACCGAAAAACTCCTCAAGGAGGAGGTTGGTGGCCGAAGCCACCGTGTAAGAGTATAGTAGTGTGAGGTCGCGTAGATGTATCTAGGACTCACGGCTACAACTCAACAAGCTCATTAGTCACTTGTTTGACAAATAGCATATGTTTTGGATTTCTTTTGCATTATGGGGGGAGGGATAGCTCAATAAGTTTAGGGATTTCTATTTTCGTGCCCTTGGTTCGTTAGTTGTACTCAGTTTTCCCCAGCCTCTTAACTTTTCCTCAGTTTTCCCCTCCCTCTAGTTTGAAACCCCTCGCAGAGGCTCGGACGGGAGGGTTGCCGTCTGGTCAGAGGCCTTCCGTTAACAGTGACGGCTAGGGAGCCGCAGTGGTTTTGACTTGACTGTTGCTTTCGAAATGTGTTGACTATTGACTGGAAGAGCTGACCCAAAGCTTTCCCCTCCGCCCGAGACTGGAGGAGCTCACACACCGCCCCTCCGCCGCCACGCCATCCTGGCCACCTACCTTATGGCGTCGTTCGCCGCCGAGCCGGCCCCGCCCCCACCACCACCCCCGGGCTCCGCCTCCACCAGATCTGGATCTACCCCTGTCCTCTTTGTAGTTCCTTCTGGTGTGCCGCCTATTCCCGTCAGCCGTGGAGAAGATTGGGAATCGGAGGGATCTAACGCATGGATTCCATCTGGGTAAGCATCGTCTGCCTATGTGAATTAACAGTAGGCAGTTTTTGAGCGCCAATCGTTGTTGCTCAACTAACTGCGTTGCTTTTCGAATAGGATGGATCCAGCGCTGGCTTTTCGGCTGGTGGTTAGGCTGGATTCTAGCTTTACGCGTGATTCTAAACGCTGTAAGACTGGGTTTGACTTCCCTGCGGTGGTTGCAACCACCATCTCGTTAAGGGATTTCAAAGCTAAAATCTTCGATCAGTACCCCTGGAGCTCTTTCGATGCAGTTCATTTCGAATATTTCAACAGCCCGGAGGGAAGATTTGTTCCACTAATTTCCGAAGACGATCTGGGAATTCTTTTTTGCTTTGAATGCTTCTTGCCGGTTCGGTAAAATTCCTATCCATGTGGATAGGGGCCAGGCATCATCTGGTGCTGGGGCATCATCAGGTGGTCGGGCATCATGTCTCTCTACTGCTGCTGCCTCTACTAATAGTGTGCGCCGTGGCGCTCCTTGTAGGTCCACAGCAGCACCATCTGTCCCCAGTGCTAGTGGTAGCCAGATAGTTCGTACGGTCGATGTGGAGGACGATACAGACATTGAGGATCAGTGTCCTCAAGATGATGAGGATGAGTTGATGTTTCCTGAATTGGTAGATCGATGCAGTAAGCAGGCAATGGAGGATCAATACATGGAAGATATTGCTTTTGGTGCCAGATTTGATGACACTGATGATGAAGAGAAGAATGAGAATGATGATAGCCTCGTTTTAGCCAATTACGAAGGTGAAGACTTGCCAACAATTGAGTGGAACAGGGAGAATCCCAAGCTTGCAGAAGGCACCGTGTTTCAAACGATGATGGACTGCCGTAATGCAATTACTACATATCACATTCTCACTAAGAATAATTATGAGGTTATTAAAAGTGAGCCAGGTAGGTTCACAATTAAATGCCCATACCCAAGGTGTAGGTTTAGGCTGCATGCATCCACAATGCGCAGAAGCAGCTTGGTTCAGGTACTACGCCAACCAGTTGTGTATTTAGATCACGGTGTAAAATTTGTTATCTATTAATGACATCCCTTATCATTATGTTTCAGATAAAGAAGAATAAGGAGATCCATAGGTGTCCACCTCTAGGGGGAGAGCCAGAGCTGAAAACAAAGCTAGCGAAGACTAGGTGGTTGGCAGATATAATCCTAGATTGGCTGAGAGAAAATCCTTCACTTGGTCCAACAGCACTCGTAAAAAAGGTGGTTGAGAAGTATAAAATGGAAGTACCTTACATGAGGATGTTCTATGCAAAGGAAATGGCTCTTGACAAGATCAATGGTCCATGGAATGAAAGCTTTCAGTTGCTTTACACTTTCAAAGCTGAAGTGGAGATGGCTAGTCCAGGCAGTGTTGTAGCGATAGACAAGCATACAGTTCCCTACAAATTGAAAAGCGGGAAGGTAATGCACAAGGAATGTTTTAGAAGGGCTTTTGTTTGTTTCAAAGCTTGCTGGAAAGGCTTTTTGGACGGTTGCAGGCCTTATTTGGCCGTGGATGCATCAGCTCTTCATGGCAGGTTTAAAGGACAGCTAGTTGCTGCTACTGCAGTTGATGGACATAATTGGATGTTCCCTGTTGCTTATGGGGTTTTGGAGGTTGAGTCACAGGAAAGTTGGACTTGGTTTCTGCAGAATTTGCGCGACCTTATAGGTCATCCACCAGGACTTGTTATCCACACAGACGCTTGCAAAGGTTTGGAGACTGCGGTAGAAGCAGTATTCCTTGGAGTGGAGCATAGGGAATGTATGCGACACTTGGTACAGAAATTTACAAAGAAATTCAAGGGTAAAGTTTTTACTGACAACCTATGGCCAGCTTCATACACATGCAGCTCTAGGAAGCATCTGTTTCATTTGGATGTGTTGTATAAACAAAAACCTGGGGTGAAGGAGTACTTGGATGAACATCATGGTAGGGTGTGGTCAAGAAGCCAATTCAATGAAATTTGCAAGGTAGACTATGTAACAAGTAACCTTGCGGAGAGTTTCAATTCAAAGGTCAAGTCATTGAAAGGGCTTATGCTGTGGCAAATATTTGATAAGATTAGGCAGATGATCATGATAAAGATCGATCTGCATCAAAGAATTGCATCCACAAATTATGTTGGCCATCTCATGCTCCCATCTTTGATTAAGTCTTTGCATGCCAGGGCAAAACAATTGAGGATGCAATGCGTCAGAAAAGGAATGGAGGCTGAGGTAACCTACACTGACAAAGAAAACAGGCAGTGGAGGTATCCAGTGAGTTTGGTTGATAGGACATGCCATTGTAGGGGATGGCAGATCCGTGGGATACCCTGCATACACGCATTGTTTTTCATGAGTGTTATAGGGGGTGAAGATGGTGAAGTTGATCAGTATGTGTCAGAGTATTTCTCTGTTGCCAAATTTAGGGTTGCATATGCTATGAATGTTCCTACCTTGTTGGGAAAAGACCAATGGATGAAAGTCGATCCAGGCTTCAAACTGTACTCTCCAGTATTGACTAGACCGGCAGGTAGGCCGAGGAAGAATAGGATCAGAGCTAGTGCAGAGGGTGGTGCACCGATTCGAAAATGTAAGTGCAAACGTTGTGGAATCCCTGGACACATTGCTAGGCTTTGTAAAAAAGCAGTTGATCCAGCTTTTGGAATGGAAGATCAGGCGGGAGCAGCAAATGCAGAGGAGAATGAAGCAGCAATTCAACTTGAGATTGAAGCAGCAGTTCAACATGAGGAGATTGAAGCAGCAAATGCAGAGGAGATTGAAGCAGCAAATGCAGAGGAGATTGAAGCAGCAAATGCAGAGGAGATTGAAGCAGCAAATGCAGAGGAGATTGAAGCAGCAATTGAACATGAGGAGATTGAACCGATGGATCAAGAGCAGAGGGAACAGATGGATTTAGAATGGCTTCAACCGATGAGTCCAGAGGAGAGGGAACAGTATAATCGAGAGTGCCTCGAAAGTACTAAGGCCATGTTAGATGCTAACTTCGCGGAGTACATGGCAGAAGAAAAAGCACAAGCTTCGCAGAAGAAGAAGAACAAGAAAGAGGGCAAAAGGAAGGTAGACATCGGTAATATCCCTGGTAGGGTTACCCGGAGTAAGGTGGTGGCCCCGGCGAGTCACACCAGGAGCAAGAGAAAGATTTTATTCTGAACAACTAATTTGAATTTGTATGAACAATTTGTATTGGGGTTCCCTTTGTATTGGGGATCCCTTTGTGTTGAACAATTTGTATTGGGGTTCCCTTTGTATTGGGGATGCCTTTGTGTTGAACAATTTGAATTTCTATGAACAATTTGAATTTGTATGAACAATTTGTATTGGGGATGCCTTTGTGTTCAACAATTTGAATTTGTATGAACAATTTGTATGCCACATTTAAGCCACATTTATCATTTTCTCTAGGGTTTAGGGTTTTAGGGTTTTAGGGTTTTAGGGTTTTAGGGTTTTAGGGTTCAATTCAAAATAACTCAAAACATGGTGGAACCTTCCCATGGAGCCTTGTTATGTTACCTACAACCTAGAGAAATAATAATGGAAAAGGAAATATAGAGATATGAAGTTTTTAGGCCAAAAGCTTCAAAACCACTTCCTAGTCCATGAGCTACTAGATATGAAGATGCAGGGCTTTCTGCTCAATACACCTCCCAAATACCCACTATGCTTACAAACTTTGTCCAAATGAGTCCAAATTCGTCACACTTGTGTATCTTTGAATTGCAAACAATATCTAGTCAGCCAAAATGTAATATATTGTTCAAATAACACAATTTTACAATTTTTATGCCAAAAGCTTCAATTCCCCTTAGTCCCTTTATTATTTGGGTGCCCCTGTTTTACTTAGTGTTACTCAGTTTTCCCCCTCCGGGCTCACTTGTTGTACTCAGTCCTACTCAGTTTTGCCCTTCCGATAAACATTTCCTTACTTTCCCCCCTCTTAGTTCTACTCAGTTTTCCTAACTTGTACTCACTGGCTGATCTCTGATTGGTCGAGATGTATGTCACACGGATCTTGGTTGGTTGAAAGCTCAACGAACGCTTGCACCGTACGATCATTTATGATCGGACGATATCTCTCTCTACCACGATGGACGCATACGGAGACAAGAGCAGAGCACATACCTACCAACCCTGGCAGTCGCATATTCCAGTCACATCTTCCTCTCTCCTCTTTCCTCTCTTACTCCGGTGGTCGCGGCGGCGCGGATCTAACCGTGCGTGCGGTGGCGTGCGGCGGCGTGGGTCTAAGAGTGCCGGTGAGGATCTAACCGTCAGAAATAGTTGAAATGTCTCTCTCTGTCTCACTTTCATTTCTCTTCTCAGATCTGTTGAATGATGAAGAACCCCAAGACGGCGGCCGTGCCGACAGTGGTCATCGATGCCACGAACATTGAAGCCATCGCCTACAACATCGCTTCGACGGCGCAGATCCAGCATTCAATGTCGGAGGCTGTTGATGTCTCACTTCCGTTGCCCTCCTCAGATCCGTTGCTGATGAAGGACAACAAGATGGCGGCCGTGCCGACAGTGGTCATCGATGCCACGAACATTGAAGCCATCGCCTGCAACCGCGCTGCAAAGCCGCCGATCCAGCCCTCCGCAGATCCGTCGCTGATGAAGTACACCAAGACAGCGGCGGTTCCGATAGTGGTCATCGATGCCACGAACATTGAAGCCATCACCTGCAACCGCGCTGCAAAGCCGCCGATCCAGCCCTCCGCAGATCCGTCGCTGATGAAGTACACCAAGACAGCGGCGGTTCCGACAGTGGTCATCGATGCCACGAACATTGAAGCCATCGCCGATAACATCACTTCAACGGTGGATGGCGCAGATGACCACCCTCAGCCGCCCGTCGACCCGGTCTTTCTTGCCCATCGCTGTGCGGCCGTGTTCGACGCCGCAAATTGAGATAAATTATGATAAATTTGTATTTTTCAATTTCCAATTGGGATAAAATTGTTCGAACTACTACCACCGTCTCAAAAAAAGCTTCTCCACGTTCTTGATGTGTCCATGTACATCCGTATGTATGATTTGAATTCTATCCCAACTTGATTGGGAAGATATTGTCCCATATTGATATGTATTTGATCCGGAGGCTGGTACATGCTTTCACTTTTGGGATCCCTTCACTTTTATAAAATGTTCATGCATGCTAAAATTATCGCGCGCATTACATAGCACAACTAGGAAATTGTACGCCAAAATACAGTGCTTAGAGCCACAACAAAATACAGTGGTTAGAGCCATCTACTGAATAACAATTCTATACAAAATCGTCTACCAGAACCACATAACTGCTAGGACAGGGATGACACCTAATAAAACTGCCCAGATGAATCTACTTTTCTCCTCTCCCATCACTTTAAGTTCATGTTCTAGATTTTCTACCACTTGATCAAATACGGCAAGATCTGTCTCAACTCTCAACTTCTCCTTGCGAATAAGCTCTGAATTCTTCTTTTCTTCCTCCACAATACGCTTCAGCTCGAATATCATCAGGTTTTTACGGGCCAATTCATCACCTAAATTGGCCACCTTCTCCTCCAAATCCATCCTCTGGCTACACCACTGGGTTGATTCATCTTGGTATGCAATGTACCATGGATCATCGGCTTGCCTGGCTAACTGTAACAATAATGGAAAAAAGAACAACTCAAATCACTCCAACAGGCCATGGCGGAACTTTCAACGGTAGTACAGAGAGCTGAAGCTAGATACCTGCACTTCCGACGAGGTAGGAGAAGTAGAACGTGGCCACGACATGATCGAATCCCCACCCTCATCGGTGTACCCGCTACGACCAGACATTGAGGACTATTTCGTACCTGCAAACTCCAATAAATTACGGGAACCGAATCGATTAGGGGGCGGGGGAGGCAGAAGCGGAGGTCTTACCAAGCTATACTACCAATTGGTTCGCGGAACAAATCCCGGTCGTCGTGGGCGGTGGATCTGCTTGCGGCGGACTTTCCTGCGGTGGGTACAATGTGTGCGGACGAAACAAGTGCTGGAGCCGTGGTTGATGTGCAGCGCCGCAGTCCGTCTGACGCCGCCGGGGGACAGAGCCGGCGGCGCGACGAGGCGCCGGCGATGGCTGCTCCGTCCGACGGTGGGGAACGAGCTGCCAGCGGTTCTCCGGTCTAGGTTAAGAATAATTAATTAGCGAACTTGTTGCTTCTCTCTATGATATTCTCTAAAGAAATATATCAGAGCGACAATATGTGTCTTTTCCTGAAAAATAGACGACCCCACTCGTCATTGGCTGCGGAGGCCCCACAGAGCGGCAATATATGATTTTCTCTAAATAAATAGACAACCCCACTGGTCATTGGCTGCGGCAGCCCCACAGAGCGGCAATATGTCTTTTCCTGAAAAATATACGACCCCACTAGTCATTGGCTGCGGCGGCCCCACAGAGCGGCAATATATGATTTTGTCTAAATAAATAGACGACCCCACTGGTCATTGGCTGCGGCAGCCCCACAGAGCGGCAATATATGTCTTTTCCTGAAAAATATACGACCCCACTGGTCATTGGCTGCGGAGGCTCCACAGAGCGGCAATATATGATTTTCTCTAAATAAATAGACGACCCCACTGGTCATTGGCTGCGGCAGCCCCACAGAGCGGCAATATATGTCTTTTCCTGAAAAATATACGACCCCACTGGTCATTGACTGCGGCAGCCCTATAGAGCGGCCCCATTTGTCATTGGCAGCAACGCGTATAAAATCATGACATAAAACGGCCCACACGTCAGCGATAGATGGATGGCTGCTCCGACGTGTCTCCTGACCCTACCCGTCAGCACGAGACGGTCAGGGAGGAGCTGCCCTGTGCGGCCCCACCCGGTCAGACTAACGGTCAAGGCCTCTGACCTGACGGCTACCGGCCGTTCCAGCACTTGTGGGTGTTTCAAACTACAGTAGGGGAAAACTGTGGAAAAACTAAGGGACTGGGGAAAACTGAGTACAACTAACGAACCAGGGGCACGAAAATAGAAATCCCATAAGTTTAAACCGCACTCCCCCTATGTTCATGCGTGCCTTTCATCTAGATATATAGTTTGGGAGTGGTATGTGCGCACGACGGTCAAGCAAACTTCGATGGATCAATGATATTTAGCTCATGCCTCAACTCAATGAAACGCTTCTCATCCAAGGGCTTCGTGAAGATGTCCGCCAATTGCTCCTTGGTACCAATGAAGGATAGAACAATATATCCGCGAGCAATGTGATCCCGGATGAAGTGGTTCCTTATCTCAATGTGCTTCGTCTTGCCATGAAGAACCAGATTGTAGGTGATCTTGATTGCACTCTCATTGTCACACAAAAGAGGCACCTTGCTATACTCAAGTACATAATCCCGCAAGGTTTTCCTCATCCACAAGATTTGAGCACAACTACTTGCCGCGGCAACATACTCGGCTTCCGCGGTGGAGACAGAGACACAATTTTGCTTCTTCGAGGACCAACACACCAAGGATCTTCCAAGAAATTGACAAGCTCCGGATGTAGAATTCCTATCAACCTTGTCGCCCGCCCAATCGGAGTCGGTGAAGCCAACCAAAGTAAAGTCCGTGTCCCTTGGGTACCATAGTCCGAAGTGTGGGGTATCAACTAAATATCGAAAGATCCTTTTGACCGCCACAATGTGGCTTTCCTTCGGGCTTGCTTGAAACCGTGCACACATACCAACGCTTAACATTATATCCGGGCGAGAGGCACAAAGGTAAAGAAGCGAACCTATCATCGAACGCTAGAGCTTGGGATCCACCGCCTTGCCGGTCTCATCAAGGGAGAGTTGACACTTGAGATGCATCGGAGTTCCAATGCCTTTGGCGTCCTTCATGTCGAAGCGCTTGAGCATGTCTTGGAGGTACTTTGCTTGATTGATGAAGGTGCCTTGTCGCATTTGCTTGATCTCGAACCCAAGGAAGTACTTGAGTTCACCCATCATTGACATCTCAAACCTATTTGTCATCAACTTAGCAAACTCATCATTGAACTTTGTGTTAGTCGAGCCAAATATGATGTCATCTACATAGAGTTGGCATATGAAAAGCTCCCCATTGACTTTCTTAGTAAAAAGAGTGGGATCGATTTTCCCCACTTCGAAACCACGGTCTACAAGCAACTCCTTTAGATGCTCATACCAAGATCTAGGAGCTTGTTTGAGTCCATATAGGGACTTTTTGAGCTTGAAGACATGGTCCGGAAAATGGGGGTCCTCGAACCCCGGGGGTTGCTTCACATATACCTCCTCATGTAAAGGACCATTAAGAAAATCACTCTTAACATCCATTTGTTGCAACTTGAAGCCATGATGAGAGGCAAAGGCCAAAAGGATACGGATGGACTCAAGCCTTGCAACGGGTGCAAAGGTTTCACCAAAGTCCACGCCTTCAACTTGAGAATAGCCTTGTGCCACCAATCTTGATTTGTTGCAGATGACGATGCCATGTTCATCTTGCTTGTTCTTGAAGACCAATTTGGTGCCGATAACATTGCGGCAATGATCGGGTCGCTTCATGAGAGTCCACACATCATTCCTCTTGAAGTTGTTGAGTTCCTCTTGCATTGCAATCAACCAATCGGGATCTTCAAGCGCATCATTAACCTTGAGTGGTTCCACCATAGAGACAAAGGTGTGGTGCTCACAAAAGTTTGCTAGTTGCCTCCGAGTGGTTACTTTGCTCTTTAGATCACCATTGACATTACGCAAAGAATGGGACTTGAGGCGCAAGTGTCTTGTAGTAGGATTTTCACGGCGAGTATCGGCTAAAGGAGTAGATTCTTGTGGGTCCTCTTGGCTTTCATCACGATTTAGGTCCTCGCCTTGACCTTCATTGTTGTTGAAAGATGCATCATCATCATCATCATGAGAGCCGGATGACTCGGGGGTACTAGGAATGGGATTGTCCATAAAGATCATCCCCAAGCCGTTCGGAGAAGAACTTGAAGCTTGGCCTTGGTCACTTGATGTTGGTTGTTGTGGTAGATGAGCTTGTGGTAGATGTTGTTCTTGAGCTTGTTGTGGTGAGCTTGCACTTGATTGTTGTTGTAGTTGTTGAGGTTGAACTTGAGGTTGTTGTAGAGGTTGGCTTGCAATTGTATGATCAACGGAAGAAGCTTGGCCTTGTGGTGTAGATGGCTCCACTTGGGTGGAACTTGGTCCTTCCCCGGTACTCATAGAAGGTAGCTCTTGAGGTCGGCGAATGCCAACACCCATCCTTCCTATGGCATCCGAGGGAATTGCATCTCCTTTCTCACAAGAAGCACTTTGCTCCTCCAAAGATCTATCGTCTTCATCGAATGTCACATCACAAGATTCTACAACTCGCCCATTTGACTTGTTGAAGACTCTATAGGCGTGAGAATCCGTAACATAGCCAACGAAAATTCCTTCTTGAGCTCTTGAATCAAACTTGGATAGACGTGTGTCTTTGACAAGCACATAGCATTTGCATCCGAAGACCTTGAAATATGACACATTGGGCTTGTTTCCGGTGAGAATCTCATATGGTGTCTTCTCTAAACCTTTGCGAAAGTAGAGACGATTAGTAGCATGGCATGTGATACGTCTCCGATGTATCGATAATTTCTTGTGTTCCATGCCACATTATTGATGATATCTACATGTTTTATGCACACTTTATGTCATATTCGTGCATTTTCTGGAACTAACCTATTAACAAGATGCCGAAGTGCCAGTTGCTGTTTTCTGCTGTTTTTGGTTTCAGAAATCCTAGTAACGAAATATTCTCGGAATTGGACGAAATCAACGCCCAGGGTCCTATTTTGCCACGAAGCTTCCAGAAGACCGAAGAGGAGACGAAGTGGGGCCACGAGGCGGCCAAACCCTAGGGCGGCGTGGCCTGGCCCTTGGCCGCGCCGACCTGTGGTGTGGGGCCCTCGTGTGGCCCCCTGACCTGCCCTTCCGCCTACTTAAAGCCTCTGTCGCGAAACCCCCAGTACCAAGAGCCACGATACGGAAAACCTTCCAGAGACGCCGCCGCCGCCAATCCCATCTCGGGGGATTCAGGAGATCGCCTCCGGCACCCTGCCGGAGAGGGGAATCATCTCCCGGAGGACTCTACGCCGCCATGGTCGCCTCCGGAGTGATGAGTGAGTAGTCTACCCCTGGACTATGGGTCCATAGCAGTAGCTAGATGGTTGTCTTCTCCCCATTGTGCTTAATTGTCGGGTCTTGTGAGCTGCCGAACATGATCAAGATCATCTATCTGTAATTCTATATGTTGTGTTTGTTGGGATCCGATGAATAGAGAATACTTGTTATGTTGATTATCAATTTATATCTATGTGTTGTTTATGATCTTGCATGCTCTCCATTACTAGTAGATGCTCTGGCCAAGTAGATGCTTGTAACTCCAAGAGGGAGTATTTATGCTCGATAGTGGGTTCATGTCTCCGTGAATCTGGGGAAGTGACAGAAATCTCTAAGATTATGGATGTGCTGTTGCCACTAGGGATAAAACATTGGTGCTATGTTCGAGGATATAGTTACTGATTACATTACGCGCAATACTTAATGCAATTGTCTGTTGTTAGCAACTTAATACTGGAGGGGGTTCGGATGATAACCTGAAGGTGGACTTTTTAGGCATAGATGCATGCTGGATAGCGGTCTATGTACTTTGTCGTAATGCCCAATTAAATCTCACTATACTCATCATAATATGTATGTGCATGGTCATGCCCTCTTTATTTGTCAATTGCCCAACTGTAATTTGTTCACCCAACATGCTGTTTATCTTATGAGAGAGACACCTCTAGTGAACTGTGGACCCCGGTCCAATTCTCTATACTGAAATACAATCTACTGCAATACTGTTTTACTGTTTTCTGCAAACAATCATCTTCCACACAATACGGTTAATCCTTTGTTACAGCAAGCCGGTGAGATTGACAACCTCACTGTTTCGTTGGGGCAAAGCACTTTGGTTGTGTTGTGCAGGTTCCACGTTGGCGCCGGAATCTCTGGTGTTGCGCCGCACTACATCCCGCCGCCATCAACCTTCAACGTGCTTCTTGACTCCTACTGGTTCGATTAAACCTTGGTTTCTTACTGAGGGAAACTTGCCGCTGTGCGCATCACACCTTCCTCTTGGGGTTCCCAACGGACGTGTCAACTACACGCATCAAGCAAATTTCTGGCGTCGTTGCCGGGGAGATCAAGACACGCTGCAAGGGGAGTCTCCACTTCCCAATCTCTTTACTTTGTTTTTGTCTTGCTTTATTTTATTTACTACTTTGTTTGCTGCACTAAATCAAAATACAAAAAAATTAGTTGCTAGTTTTACTTTATTTGCTATCTCGTTTGCTATATCAAAAACACAAAAAAATTAGTTACTTGCATTTACTTTATCTAGTTTGCTTTATTTACTACTGCTAAAATGGGTACTCCTGAAAATACTAAGTTGTGTGACTTCACAACCACAAATAATAATGATTTATTATGCACACCTATTGCTCCACCTGCTACTACAGCAGAATTCTTTGAAATTAAACCTGCTTTACTAAATCTTGTTATGCGAGAGCAATTTTCTGGTGTTAGTTCTGATGATGCTGCTGCCCATCTTAATAATTTTGTTGAACTATGTGAAATGCAAAAGTATAAGGATGTAGATGGTGATATTATTAAATTGAAATTGTTCCCTTTCTCATTAAGAGGAAGAGCTAAAGATTGGTTGCTATCTCTGCCTAAGAATAGTATTGATTCATGGACTAAATGCAAGGATGCTTTTATTGGTAGATATTATCCCCCTGCTAAAATTATATCTTTGAGGAGTAGCATAATGAATTTTAAACAATTAGATACTGAGCATGTTGCACAAGAATGGGAAAGAATGAAATCTTTGGTTAAAAATTGCCCAACCCATGGACTGACTACTTGGATGATCATCCAAACCTTTTATGCAGGACTGAATTTTTCTTCGCGGAACCTATTGGATTCAGCTGCTGGAGGTACCTTTATGTCCATCACTTTGGGGGCGGCTACAAAGCTTCTTGATGATATGATGATTAATTACTCTGAATGGCACACGGAAAGAGCTCCACAAGGTAAGAAGGTAAATTCTGTCGAAGAAACCTCTTCTTTGAGTGATAAGATTGATGCTATTATGTCTATGATTGTGAATGATAGGACTAATATTGATCCTAATAATGTTCCATTAGCTTCATTGGTTGCACAAGAAGAACATGTTGATGTAAACTTCATTAAAAATAATAATTTCAACAACAATGCTTATCGGAACAATTCTAGTAATAACTATAGGCCATATCCTTATAATAATGGTAACGGTTATGCTAATTCTTATGGGAATTCTTACAACAATAATAGGAATTCACCCCCTGGACTTGAAGCTATGCTTAAAGAATTTATTAGTACACAAACTGCTTTTAACAAATCTGTTGAAGAAAAGCTTGGGAAAATTGATATTCTCGCTTCTAAGGTTGATAGTCTTGCCTCTGATGTTGATCTTTTGAAATCGAAAGTTATGCCTAATAGGGATATTGAAAATAAAATTGTTACTACAGCAAATGCCATCCAAGTTAGAATTAATGAGAATATAAGATTAATGGCTGAATTGCGTGCTAGGTGGGATAGAGAAGAAAATGAAAAACTAGCTAAAGAGAAAAATGTAGCTAAAGTTTGGACTATTACCACCACAAGCAATGTTGATTCTTCACATGTTGCTGCACCTCCTACTATTAATGGTAAAATAATTGGTGTTGGCAATGTTTCTACTCCTAGTGCAAAGCGTACAAAACTGCCTGAAATTGCTAAAACTGCTGAAACAGCCTGTGATAAAGCTGCTGAAATTTTTTCCAACATTGGGGATGATGATCCCATTGATTTAGATTATAATGGTTTGAATTTTGATGATTGCCACATCTCTGAAGTTATAAAGTTCTTGCAAAAACTTGCTAAAAGTCCTAATGCTAGTGCTATAAATTTGGCTTTCACGCAACATATTACAAATGCTCTCATAAAAGCTAGAGAAGAGAAACTAGAGCGCGAAGCCTCTATTCCTAGAAAGTTAGAGGATGGTTGGGAGCCCATCATTAAGATGAAGGTTAAAGATTTTGATTGTAATGCTTTATGTGATCTTGGTGCAAGTATTTCCGTTATGCCTAAGAAAATCTATAATATGCTTGACTTGCCACCGCTGAAAAATTGTTATTTGGATGTTAATCTTGCTGATCATTCTACAAAGAAACCTTTGGGGAAAGTTGATAATGTTTGCATTACCGTTAACAATAACCTTGTCCCCGTTGATTTTGTTGTCTTGGATATTGAATGCAATGCATCTTGTCCCATTATATTGGGAAGACCTTTTCTTCGAACCGTTGGTGCTATCATTGATATGAAGGAAGGTAATATTAAATATCAATTTTCTCTCAAGAAAGGTATGGAACACTTCCCTAGAAAGAGAATGAAGTTACCTTTTGATTCTATTATTAGAACAAATTATGATGTTGACACTTCGTCTCTTGATAATACTTGATACACACTTTCTGCGCCTAGCTGAAAGGCGTTAAAGAAAAGCGCTTATGGGAGACAACCCATGGTTTTTACTACAGTACTTTGTTTTTATTTTGTGTCTTGGAAGTTGTTTACTACTGTAGCAACCTCTCCTTATCTTAGTTTAGTGTTTTATTCTGCCAAGTAAAGTCGTTGATAGTAAAGTTCATACTAGATTTGGATTACTGCGCAGAAACAGATTTCTTTGCTGTCACGAATCTGGGCTGTTTTCTCTGTAGGTAACTCAGAAAATTATGCCAATTTACGTGAGTGATCCTCAGATATGTACGCAACTTTCATTAAATTTGAGCATTTTCATTTGAGCAAGTCTGTTTCCCCGATAAAATTCGTCAATACGAACTGTTCTGTTTTGACAGATTCTGCCTTTTATTTCGCATTGCCTCTTTTGCTATGTTGGATGAATTTCTTTGATCCATTAATGTCCAGTAGCTTTATGCAATGTCCAGAAGTGTTAAGAATGATTGTGTCACCTCTGAACATGTTAATTTTTATTGTCCACTAACCCTCTAATGAGTTGTTTCGAGTTTGGTGTGGAGGAAGTTTTCAAGGATCAAGAGAGGAGTATGATGCAATATGATCAAGGAGAGTGAAAGCTCTAAGCTTGGGGATGCCCCGGTGGTTCACCCCTGCATATTCTAAGAAGACTCAAGCGTCTAAGCTTGGGGATGCCCAAGGCATCCCCTTCTTCATCGACAACATTATCAGGTTCCTCCCCTGAAACTATATTTTTATTCCATCACATCTTATGTGCTTTTCTTGGAGCGTCGGTTTGTTTTTGTTTTTTGTTATTGTTTGAATAAATGGATCCTAGCATTCACTGTATGGGAGAGAGACACGCTCCGCTGTAGCATATGGACAAGTATGTCCTCAGGCTCTACTCATAGTATTCATGGCGAAGTTTCTTCTTCGTTAAATTGTTATATGGTTGGAATTGGAAAATGATACATGTAGTAAATTGCTAAAATGTCTTGGATAATGTGATACTTGGCAATTGTTGTGCTCATGTTTAAGCTCTTGCATCATATACTTTGCACCCATTAATGAAGAAACACCTAGAGCTTGCTAATTTGGTTTGCATATTTGGTCTCTCTAAAGTCTAGATAATATCTAGTATTAAGTTTTGAACTACAAGGAAGACGGTGTAGAGTCTTATAATGTTTACAATATGTCTTTTATGTGAGTTTTGCTGCACCGGTTCATCCTTGTGTTTGTTTCAAATAGCCTTGCTAGCCTAAACCTTGTATCGAGAGGGAATACTTCTCATGCATCCAAAATCCTTGAGCCAACCACTATGCCATTTGTGTCCACCATACCTACCTACTACATGGTATTTCTCCGCCATTCCAAAGTAAATTGCTTGAGTGCTACCTTTAAAATTCCATCATTCACCTTTGAAATATATAGCTCATGGGACAAATAGCTTAAAAACTATTGTGGTATTGAATATGTACTTATGCACTTTATCTCTTATTAAGTTGCTTGTTGTGCGATAACCATGTTTCTGGGGACGCCATCAACTATTCTTTGTTGAATATCATGTGAGTTGCTATGCATGTCCGTCTTGTCTGAAGTAAGAGAGATCTACCACCTTAATGGTTGGAGCATACATATTGTTAGAGAAGAACATTGGGCCGCTAACTAAAGCCATGATTCATGGTGGAAGTTTCAGTTTTGGACATATATCCTCAATCTCATATGAGAATAATAATTGTTGCCACATGCTTATGCATTAAAGAGGAGTCCATTATCTGTTGTCCATGTTGTCCCGGTATGGATGTCTAAGATGAGAATAATCAAAAGCGAGAAATCCAAAATGCGAGCTTTCTCCTTAGACCTTTGTACATGCGGCATGGAGGTACCCCATTGTGACACTTGGTTAAAATATGTGTATTGCGATGATCCGGTAGTCCAAGCTAATTAGGACAAGGTGCGGGCACTATTAGTATACTATGCATGAGGCTTGCAACTTGTAAGATATAATTTACATAACTCATATGCTTTATTACTACCGTTGATAAAATTGTTTCATGTTTTCAAAATCAAAGCTCTAGCACAAATATAGCAATCGATGCTTTTCCTCTATGGAGGACCATTCTTTTACTTTTATTGTTGAGTCAGTTCACCTATTTCTCTCCACCTCAAGAAGCAAACACTTGTGTGAACTGTGCATTGATTCCTACATACTTGCATATTGCACTTATTATATTACTCTATGTTGACGATTATCCATGAGATATACATGTTATAAGTTGAAAGCAACCGCTGAAACTTAATCTTCCTTTGTGTTGCTTCAATACTTTTACTTTGAATTATTGCTTTATGAGTTAACTCTTATGCAAGACTTATTGATGCTTGTCTTGAAGAACTATTCATGAAAAGTCTTTGCTATATGATTCACTTGTTTACTCATGTCATATACATTGTTTTGATCGCTGCATTCACTACATATGCTTTACAAATAGTATGATCAAGGTTATGATGGCATGTCACTCCAGAAATTATCTTTGTTATCGTTTTACCTGCTCGGGACGAGCAGAACTAAGCTTGGGGATGCTGATACGTCTCCGACGTATCGATAATTTCTTGTGTTCCATGCCACATTATTGATGATATCTACATGTTTTATGCACACTTTATGTCATATTCGTGCATTTTCTGGAACTAACCTATTAACAAGATGCCGAAGTGCCGATTCTTTGTTTCTGCTGTTTTTGGTTTTAGAAATCCTAGTAACGAAATATTCTCGGAATTGGATGAAATCAACGCCCAGGGTCCTATTTTGCCACGAAGCTTCCAGAAGACCGAAGAGGAGACGAAGTGGGGCCACGAGGCGGCCAAACCCTAGGGCGGCGCGGCCTGGCCCTTGGCCGCGCCGACCTGTGGTGTGGGGCCCTCGTGTGGCCCCCTGACCTGCCCTTCCGCCTACTTAAAGCCTCCGTCGCGAAACCCCCAGTACCGAGAGCCACGATACGGAAAACCTTCCAGAGACGCCGCCGCCGCCAATCCCATCTCGGGGGATTCAGGAGATCGCCTCCGGCACCCTGCCGGAGAGGGGAATCATCTCCCGGAGGACTCTACGCCGCCATGGTCGCCTCCGGAGTGATGAGTGAGTAGTCTACCCCTGGACTATGGGTCCATAGCAGTAGCTAGATGGTTGTCTTCTCCCCATTGTGCTTAATTGTCGGGTCTTGTGAGCTGCCGAACATGATCAAGATCATCTATCTGTAATTCTATATGTTGTGTTTGTTGGGATCCGATGAATAGAGAATACTTGTTATGTTGATTATCAATTTATATCTATGTGTTGTTTATGATCTTGCATGCTCTCCGTTACTAGTAGATGCTCTGGCCAAGTAGATGCTTGTAACTCCAAGAGGGAGTATTTATGCTCGATAGTGGGTTCATGTCTCCGTGAATGCGGGAAGTGACAGAAATCTCTAAGATTATGGATGTGTTGTTGCCACTAGGGATAAAACATTGGTGCTATGTTCGAGGATGTAGTTACTGATTACATTACGCGCAATACTTAATGCAATTGTCTGTTGTTAGCAACTTAATACTGGAGGGGGTTCGGATGATAACCTGAAGGTGGACTTTTTAGGCATAGATGCATGCTGGATAGCGGTCTATGTACTTTGTCGTAATGCCCAATTAAATCTCACTATACTCATCATAATATGTATGTGCATGGTCATGCCCTCTTTATTTGTCAATTGCCCAACTGTAATTTGTTCACCCAACATGCTGTTTATCTTATGGGAGAGACACCTCTAGTGAACTGTGGACCCCGGTCCAATTCTCTATACTGAAATACAATCTACTGCAATATTGTTTTACTGTTTTCTGCAAACAATCATCTTCCACACAATACGGTTAATCCTTTGTTACAGCAAGCCGGTGAGATTGAAAACCTCACTGTTTCGTTGGGGCAAAGCACTTTGGTTGTGTTGTGCAGGTTCCACGTTGGCGCCGGAATCTCTGGTGTTGCGCCGCACTACATCCCGCCGCCATCAACGTTCAACGTGCTTCTTGACTCCTACTGGTTCGATTAAACCTTGGTTTCTTACTGAGGGAAACTTGCCGCTGTGCGCATCACACCTTCCTCTTGGGGTTCCCAACGGACGTGTCAACTACACGCATCAGCATGCGGTAGAGATAGCTTCCACCCAAAAATTGTAGTTAGACTTGTACTCCATCATCATGGTTCGAGCGGCTTCGATCAAGGTTTGATTCTTCCTTTCGGCGACCCCATTTTGTTGGGGAGTATATGGCGTGGAGTATTGATGTTGCATTCCTTCTTCGCTGAGGAATTCATCCAAGGTGTAGTTCTTGAACTCCTTTCCATTGTCGCTCCTTATTGCGAGGATCTTGGTGTCGTACTTGCGTTGAACTTGATTGGCAAACTCCATCATGGTCCGTTGAGTCTCACTCTTGTACTTGAAGAAGAATACCCAACAATAGCGTGAATAGTCATAAAAAATGACGAGGCAATACTTCTTTCCTCCAAGACTTTCATGAGACGGTGGACCGAAGAGATCAACATGTAGGAGCTCCAAGCATCTTATGGTAGAGATGATTGTCTTGGCCTTGTGAGGAGCTCCATGCATTTTTCCGTGTACGCAAGCCATACAAACACGATCTTTGAAAAAGGAGACATCTTCTTTTAGTCCGAGAATGTGGCCACCCTTGTGGAGACTTTGCAAAGTCCTCATGTTGACATGGGCTAGTCGGCGATGCCATAACCAACCCTTGTCACCTTTGGCAAATAGGCAAAGTGCGGAAGATGTTGTCTTTCCGGAGAAATCAACAACATACAATCCGTTCTCTACATATCCAACAAAAGCTACACGGAGTGTCTTGCTCCACAAGAGGACCACCATATGTTCATCAAAGAAAGTACATAGTCCCATACGAGCAATTTGATGAACGGAGAGTAAATTGTAACCAAGGGTCTCGACAAGGAGGACATTCACAAGTGAGATGTCGGGTGTTACCACCACCTTGCCAAGACCCAATACCTTAGAGAACGTGTTGTCGCCATATGAAACGGTAGAGTGAGAAGGCTCGAGGTCGACAACAATATTCTTGCTTCCGGTCATATGACTTGTGGCTCTACTATCAACCACTCACTTAGCGCCACCGGAAGCATAGTCCTACAAGGAATCACGTCTTGGATTTAGGTACCCATTTTTCAATGGGTTCTATCATGTTAGTAACGAGGGGGTTGGGAGCCCAAATAGTCCAATCAACATTTTCCTCTTGAGGACCAATAAAGTGAGCACGAATATATCCATAGTAATCAACAAAAAGAACATGAGAGGGGTTGTTAGAGCCGGCGAAACCCTTCGAGGCGGAGTTGGATACTCCATCCCTTCTTGAGCTAGCATCGATTTCCTCATGATTGATCTTCATGTTCTCCTTGTTCTTCTTCTTCTTAGTCCTCCTATTCCTCTTCCTCTTTGGCTTGGTAGCCACTCCTCCTTCATTACAAGAGCCCTCCTTGGCTCCATCTTTGGCTTCAATGACTCCTTCCAAGTACTTGGCTTGAACTTGGAGTCTATCAATTTTGGACGTGGCTAGCGAGCATCCACCCATTTGGGTGCTTGTTTGTCTATCCTAGCACTCACCCGTAAATGGAAAGACCTTAAATTTAAAAAAGGAAAGTTTATGGCAGCTAAGAAACATCCGAAATTTACCACACGTGCATTTAATTTCAAATGGAGAAAATTAAAAAAGTCATAACTTGTAAACTGTGTATCGGATTTGCAATCCGTTTTCACCGTTGGGCTTCTCACAACTAGATCTTCAAAACTAGATTCCATTTGTATATGTTTCGACGAACTTTTTTTTTTTCGAAAATCAACTTGGCTGTTGCGGAAAAGCAACTCTAGTGTCGTGGCGAATCAACTTCGCACAAAGAAAATGACACTAGGAAAGGAACAGACTTCTTTACAACCAGTACCAGTAGATTACATAGGTACAACTTAGTACCATACTTGTGTCATCATAAAAAAATGGATGTGCATACTTGAAAAAATTATGAATGACAGTCATAACTCCGAGGTTCAACTTATCGTGATATGGTAGAAAACTTATTAAAGAGTAGGTGTATCCAACATATATCAATGTGCACAAAGCAGAAAATAATAAGCAGTTGTGACACAAACTTGAGGCTCCTTGGAATCAAACATGCTACTAGTAGTTTCCAGGAATATCTTTTGCGCCACAAAAGACTAACATGGTAACTAACACAAAAGGTGAACTTCAGAAATATGTTTTTGAGAAGACAGTAGCTGCGACCCTAGTAATTTCTGAACACTAAGCATCTGTCTTATCTGACTATATACATATGTGTTAGAGCGTCGATGTAGGAATAAAATTTTGCTTCCTTGATCATGCTACCACTACGGGAGAACTGCTTGTCTGGAGAAAATGCAACCACATCAGTAAATTTTTTGTGAGTTTTACTAAAAATGCAGAAACGTTACTTATCATTTATCTGTATCTTGCATGACCAGTGAATAACCTACTTTCAGAAGCCAACTTAGGAATAATTATCAAAATAACTCAATTACTTTCAGAAGCCAACTTAAGCAGGTATCAAAACAACTCAATTACAAATACAACTCAATTGAAAATCAGGATGCAACCCAAGTTTATTTGGAAAGGCAACTTAGTCATATACGACATACAACTTAAGTAATATTCATGTGCAACTTAATCTAGTTGATGAAACTAAATATAATCTGGGAAACAACGTAATCATGATGCTGAAACACATGAAGAATATTGACTCAAGTTTATTTAGAAAGTAAACTTTGTCATATACAAGATACAAAAATAATGTACTCCATCCGTTCCAAGTTATTTGACTCCACTTTGTCTAGATACTGATATATAGATGAGTTTGTTGACTAAATACATCCGTATATAGATAAAGTGGAATCAATTAATTTGGATCGGAGGGAGTAATGTTTGTGTGCAGCTTATTCTAGTTAATGAAAACAACTAAATAAAATCAGTATAAAACAACTTAGCTAGTCCAACAAAGCAACTTAGCTAGATGAAAAGAAGCAACTTAATATATTGGTACACTATTGTGGGGCATTTTAGTGTAACTCAAAAACTTAAAGCTACTTAGTTAGATCATAAAAATAACTTAAGCATGTTAATAAAAGAAACTTAATTAAATCACTATGCAACTTCGGACATTGCTTGTACACCAACTTGGTTAGATGATAAAATACAACTTAGTTAGATAATATAAACACCTTAGGCATGTTGTCAAAGCAACTTAATCATGTGCAAAACCAACTTAATTGTAACCTGGAAAATAACTTCACTAAATGTGGTAATAAAAAACACCTTAAATTAAAGCCCCCACATCACATGAAAAGTCACTTTGCAAACTAAACCTCTAATACAAGCTATGAAACCAACTTGGTGACAATAGTGTAAGAAAATTACTTATGGAGACAAAGTGACTTAGTTCTATGCTAAGTTGAAGTATGCAAATATGCAGACAAAAAACAACCAGTATCATGTGTAAAACCAACTTCGAAAAATAACTTAAATAAATGTGACAACCAACAACACCTTATTTAATCCCCCACGCACCACGTGCCAAACTAAACTCCTAATACAAGCTATAAAACCAACTTAGTTAAGATGGTGTAAGCAATTTACCTATGGAGACAAAGCAACTTAGTTGTATGCAAAAATAAATGCAAAATACGCAACTATGTTGACAAAAAACAACTAGTATTAGCTGCAAAAACAACTTAATTACGTGGTGAAAAACAACTTAACTATGATACAAAAAACAACCACTTAATTCAGAAGCCAACTTAGTTACATTCGAAGAACCAACTAAACTAGAAGATGAATACACAAATTAACCAAAATTATAGGTTGAGAAGGCAACTTAGTAAGACTTAGTAAACAAGTTAATTGTGTTCATGAACCAACTTAGTTTGATTCACTAACCAACTAGGCAAGAAGATGAAACACAAAGTAAACATACGGGTGATGAACGTGAGTTTAAAATCAATGGATTAAATGTAAGACCGTTCAGACATTTCAAAGTGGACTAGCTAGGTACGTACCAAAATAAGTGAATCAACACAGTAGGCTAGATATGGACCAAAACGAGTGAATCTAAAAAGCTAAAAAATTCTTACATTGCTGAATGGATGGATTATTGGTCTATTAGTTCATACTAGCTGTGAAAAGAAATTAGAAATGAAAGGAAGTATGTACCAAGTTCGAAACCCGTCTGGGGTTTGCTAAAGTTCATGCTTATGGCCTCACATATTTGGGATGGTAGAAAATGTTGGAGTTCAAACTAACAAATTTAAACGGTTCTTTGAGGATTGTGAGGGGTCCATTAAGATGAATATGCACAAAGCCCAGTTACTGATTTGCTCCATAGTCTAATTTTTTCGCTAAAATAGAATATCATTGATATGTTGTTGTATGCTAAATGACTCTTAAGGATCACATTAATGAGTATAAAACAGGATACACAACTTACTTCTTTTTTCTAGTACTTCAGGCACCTTAGTATGAACTTACACAAAATCTAACAAATCTAACAAGTCCATCATATTATCTAAGGACTAAGTTTTCTCAGGTTCGTACGTATCGCCTCAGATATATGTTGTAATCAAACATTACTGGATTTCCTGAACAAATTGAATTGAAGGATTCTTTCAGGGTCACGGGGATGCTTGAAGCCTAATGATATTTGCTCCCAAGTTGGATTCAATTAATTGCCAATATATAGCAACATTTGAATGAAACTAGCAGATAGTTAGATTACGAGAACCACACGCATGAGCTATATATCCTATCCCATATCCTATATACGATATCAGGGCACCTATCTAACTTGTACTAGTAATTTAGGCACCACGGTGTAAGCCCACACAAAATCCATTTCTATGTCAGGCATACCAAAACCAATCCATTTCATCCCCGACATGACACAAATGGTTTACTACTGTCCTAGATAGGAGCAGGAGCCAGATCGGGATTAATGAAAGGTGCGTATGCAGTGAGTACTAGCAGAGAATCGTGTAGATGGACGCACCTTGTGCCTGTCGGAGATGGAGCGTTTAGGAAGCTGGTCCCGAACCCAGTGGCCGGGTCGATCCAGCGCATGTTGAGCCCATAGAGCACCACGGCGGTGATTCTACTGAAATAGGCCAAATACATCACCCGCTGGTCGCTGAGCCGGAACGCCGCCAAGTCATCTCCCACAAGGCCTCCTGCTCCATCACCGTA
This sequence comes from Lolium perenne, assembly GCF_019359855.2. Lineage (NCBI taxonomy): Eukaryota > Viridiplantae > Streptophyta > Magnoliopsida > Poales > Poaceae > Lolium > Lolium perenne. The sequence goes on along the minus strand of NC_067245.2, from coordinate 200,007,095 downwards.
TGATTCCTCCTACTTTGCGCCACCGACGGAGGCCCAGAGCGGGGCATACGAGAGGAGGCAGCACAGAGCAAAGGATGCTCGGGCTGGAGAATTCAGGACATGCGGTTTTGGTGGCAGGGGAGACAGAGGTGGTGCTGCTGGAGGAGAATGGCGGTGGGGCGGCGAGGTGGAGGTGGGACGCGATCCACAACCAGAGAGCTCGCCGCATAGCCGCGCCGCCCGCCGTTCGCCGACGAGCACACCTCCTTCCAGCGCACTCGCGCTCTATCGAAGACCTCAACACCTACTTCCTCGCACATCGCTCGCCGCCGACGAAATCGCCCGACGGCGGTGAAACCCTAGTTGAGAAATGGGGAACGATTTTTTTTGACGAAAATGGGGAACGATTTTGGGGAGAGAGAAGGGGACACTCTGCCACGTAGGACCCAGGTGGGGTTTGGTCGGGGGGCAGATTATTTCGGTCGGGACGTTGGGCAGGACGCGGTGCGCGATCGTCCGGTTCAGTACGCATCCGACGGTCCACAACTGAGTGCTCGGTTGGACAAATAGCATCCAAGCACTTTTTAGCATTTGGGATCAATTTTTGCCTTCAAACGATTGACTTCATCTTCATGCTCCGGGTGAGGGTGAGTGATATCAAACACTTGGACTTCCTTTGCCTTGTTCATCCGGAAATGTTCCATCAAAGCTTCTTCTTGGAGAGAGTTCATCTTCATGAGTAGACGCTTGTCACTTTCCATCTTGGCAATGTCACTTTCATGGGTGCAACACGCACGATCCTTGATCAAGGGAAAGGACTCCTTCAATGCTTCCTCTTGCATGGAATTGACCTCCATGAGTTTGGCTTCGCTCCTCTTCAAGGCGGCTATCTCTTCCTCATGATCACAACAAGTGACCTCCTCTTTGCTCATGCAGAGCCATTCCATCAAAGACTCTTCTTGCATGCTACTCAAACTCAATAGCTTGGCCTTGGTGGTCTCAAGAGTGGCAATTTCTTCTTCATGATTGCAACATGAGGTATTCTCCTTGCACAAGCGGTAATACTCATCCAAGGCTTCTTCTTGAAGAGCATTGACCTCCAAGAGAAGAGCATTGTGCTTTCTCAAGGAAGCCACTTGATCCAAAAGCTCGTCATGGCAAGAGATGGGGTCTTCCTCATCTTTCTCCTTGTTGATTTCCTCGAGAGAAAGCATCTTCTTCTTTAGATCACCAATCAAACCAAGAGCATGATCTCGGTCCTTGGTGAGTTGGGAGATAATAGCATTGTTGGAGTCTTCAAGGGTGATGGCGCTAGCTTCAAGAGACATACACAAATTTTGTTCCTCCTCAAGTGCTTGATTGAGAGAGGCAATCTCATTTGCCGCCTCCCTTTCAAGCCTCTCCTTCTCCTCTATAAGGTCTTGTGCCGCACCAAGTTGGGCCAAGAGAGCCCCAACATGAGTCTTGGTATCTGATGACCCACAAGTATAGGGGGTGTATCATAGTATCTTCGATAAGTAAGAATGTCGATCCCAACGAGGAGCAGAAGGTGTTGACAAGCAGTTTCGATGAAGTATTCACTGTAAATGCTCATAGACAAGTATTCAGGGGTTTTTGATGTAACAGATGAATAAAGTACGAGTAAATAAAGTGCGAGAGTAACAATTGCAGCGAGTGGCCCAATCCTTTTTAGCACAAAGGACAAGCCGGGTTGTTTACTTATAATGACCAAACGTTCTCGAGGACACACGGGATTTTAGTCTAGTGCTTTCGCTACATACGGCTAATTAATCTTCATTGTTTTGATAAGTGTTGTGTGGGTGAACCTATGCTAATGTACCGCCCTTCCTAGGACTAATACATACTTGTGATTATACCCCTTGCAAGCATCCGCAACTACAAGAAAGTAATTAAGAATAAATCTAACCACAACCTTAAACTCTGAGATCCTGCTATCCCTCCTGCATCGATATATCAACGGGGGTTTAGGTTTCTGTCACTCCGGCAACCCCGCAATTGGCAAACGAGTACAAGATGCATTCCCCTAGGCCCATAAAGGTTAAGTGTCGTGTAGTCGACGTTCACACGACACCACTAGAAGAATAACACCACAACTTAAATATCATAACATTGAATATTACTCAACCATAATTCACTACTAACATTTAGACTTCACCCATGTCCTCAAGAACTAAACGAACTACTCACGAGACATCATATGGAACATGATCAGAGGTGATATGATGATGAATAACAATCTGAACATAAACCTTGGTCCAACGGTTTCACTCAATAGCATCAACAACAAGTAGAAATCGATACCGGGAGAGTTTCCCCTATCAAACAATCAAGATCAAACCCAAATTGCTACGGCGGTGACGATGTCCAGCGGTGGAGACGGCGGTGATGATGGTGGAGATGATGATGATGGTGATGGAGATGATGTCCAGCTCGATGACGGTGACGATGGCGTCGATTTCCCCCTCCGGGAGGGAATTTCCCCGGCGGATCTCAGCCGCCGGAGAGCTCTTTTCTCTCTGGTGTTCTCCGCCCCGCAGAGGCGGCTGTAACTCTTCGCGAGGTACCCTCCGTGGCTTAGGTCTTCGGGACGAAGGATTTCGCGAAGAAAAGGAGGCGAGAGGGGCTGTGGGGCCCTCTCCTCACCAGGTGGCGCGGCCAGGCCATGGGCCGCGCCGGCCTGTGGTCTGGCCCCACCTTGGGTCCAGTTGGCTCCCCCTTCTGGCTTCCTTCGTCATCTGGGAAAATAGGATTTTTGGTATAATTTCCTTCCACAGTTGATCTTCCGAAATATTGCGTTCTGACGATGCTTTTTCCAGCAGAATCCTGGCTCCGGTGCTTGATCCTCCAATAATGATGAAACATGCAAAATAGGTGAAATAACATAAGTATTATGTCCAAATATGAAATATATCAATGAATAATAGCAAATTATGATACAAAATAGTGATGCAAATTGGACGTATCAACTCCCCCCAAGCTTAGACTTCGCTTGTCCCCAAGCGAAACTGAACTCGGTAAACATGACCACATGTTTATGGAGTGAAGAGTCGATAAATAAAATACGGACAAGAAGCATCATATTCATTCACACAAGACATTCTAGTAAACAAATTCCTCATATAACTCAACTTGAAATAAGTATAAGGTAATCACAAATAAAGGTGCATAAGAAATCATAATTGGTGATGGCAAACTTCGTTCTTGGTCAGAGAACAATTAACAGGTTATATTTATCTATTGAGCAGCGCTCTCATGTTAAAGTTTATATGGCACAACTTGCATACTCAATCATAATAGTCTCCTCATGATCATTGATAACTTGCAAAGCTATATTCATTCAGACAAAACTTGTACTAAACAAGGAAAAGTAAAAGACATGATGAAGCAAATCACAATATAATGGTTTGATCACAACTACTCAAATGCTTGCTTGAGATGGCGGGAAATAGGTTTACTGACTCAACATAAAGTAAAAGACAGGCCCTTCGCAGAGGGAAGCAGGGATTAAATCATGTGCTAGAGCTTTTCAGTTTTGAAATCATATAAAGAGAATAAAAGTAATATTTTGAGAGGTGTTTGTTGTTGTCAACGACTGGTAGCGGGTACTCTAACCCCTTGCCAGACAACCTTCAAAGAGCGGCTCCCATTTTATTTTTATTTTGTGTGGCACTCCTTCCAACCTTTCTTTCACAAACCATGGCTAACCGAATCCTCGGGTGCCTACCAACAATCTCATACCATGAAGGAGTGCCTTTTTATTTTAGTTTTACTATGATGACACTCCCCCCAACCTTTGCTTACACAAGCCATGGCTAACCGAATCCTTCGGGTGCCGTCCATGAATCACATACCATGGAGGAGTGTCTATTTAGTTTAATTAATTCGGGACTGGGAATCCCATTGCCAGCTCTTTTTGCAAAATTATTGGATAAGCGGATGAAGCCACTAGTCCATTGGTGAAAGTTGCCCAACAAGATTGAAAGATAAGACACCACATACTTCCTCATGAGCTATAAAACATTGACACAAATAAGGGATAGTAAATTTTGAATTGTTTAAAGGTAGCACACGAAGTATTTACTTGGAATGGCAGAAAATACCATGTAGTAGGTAGGTATGGTGGACACAAATGGCAAAGGTTTGGGTTAAGGTTTGGATGCACGAGAAGTATTCCCTCTCAGTACAGGTCTTTGGCTAGCAAGGTTAATTAGCAAGCATAAGAGTTGAAGGAAACAAACAAATATACATGCGATAGAGATAATCATGCATCTTCCTTGTAAGCACAAACAGTTTTAACTTCAGAATAATAAGCTATGAGCTAACAAGAAAGAAAGACAATGAAACAACTACATGTATTTCTCTTTTCTACTTAAACCTCAAAGTGTTGTTGCTATTGACCAACGCTAAGTTTGCCAAAACCAAATAGATTTATTCAACGCTCCCAAAGTGATACCAATACTAACAACAAGGTAAATCATATAATAGAGATTGCAAACTAAAATAAGATGTGCAATATGTAAATGATAAGACTTCTCATTAATATTCCATAACGATAACTCACACCAAGGGATACATAGATAACCAACTAAAGGAGAGATACTTCCAAACTGCAACCCATCTTATATGATAACTTCCCTACTCATGATATGACTCTACTTGACAATAAAAAGTAAAAGGTAGTGATGATGTGATACCGCGGCACTCCCCCAAGCTTGGAACAAACCAAGGGGATGCCAATACCGATGATGAATTACTCCTTCGGCGATGGTGGTGATGAACTCCTCCCGCGCTTCTTACAGATCTCCTTCAGCTTCAGTTTCTCAGCTTGGCAATTCTGCACTAAGACTCGAAGAGATTCATTGTTATCTGAAGTTGGTGATGATGACCTTGTGATGGGAATCGAGTAGTATTCCAGCATTCTACGGAGACGGTAATTCTCCTCCTGGAGTATCTCCACTTCCCTTCTTAGAGCCCGATATTGATCACAAAACTCATCGGTAGTCCGTAGAGCTTCTTCCAACATGGGGAAGGAGTCGAGGCTAAAAGAGGGTGGTAAGGGTCCCTGCAAGTTATGAGAAAAAGAACGTCGAGTGTCAACAGATCCCACCAAGATTTGCTTGCTCCCAACGGCTTGCTGCTCTTGTTTTGATGGCACCCTCTTCACTTCTTCCTCCGAAAACCCCTTGCCCTTGTTGTTGGAGGCCATGGTGCTTCTAGACCGAAAACAGATCCTGGCAGAAACAGCTCAAAACAAAACACGTTGAGAAAACGATATACAGACCTCCAGGGGTCCGGGGGATTATATAGCAAAAAATTTCACGACAAAAGGAAAGTACCAGGTCGAAATAGAGTCGGAAAGGGGCGATGAGGCGGCCAGCACATAGGGCGGCGCGGGCCAAGGCCAGGCCGCGCCGGCCTATGGGAGCACGCCCTCGTGCGTCTCCTCCACTCCGTTTCGATCTCGTAATTTTTCATATTTTCCAAAAACAGCAAAAATAATGTTCGGAAAGTAAATTGCGAACTTTTTATTACCAGTACTGTTACCTATTCAAAGTCGAGTTCTGGCGGACTGTCAATTTGTCCTTTGATGAAAGCCTCCGGTGTTTCCACTCGAATAATATCAACATCAACATTATAAGAATCACCTGAGATATAATGCTTGAGTCTTTGTCCATTCACCACTTGTGTGGCATTGCCTTGGAGAGAGCTAATTTTAATTGCTCCTGAACGATACACCTCCTCGACAACATATGGTCCTTCCCACTTCGAGAGTAATTTCCCTGCAAAGAATCTGAGACGAGACCGATACAATAGGACTTTATCCCCAATATTGAATTCACTTTTGATAATCCTTCTATCATGCCATTTCTTAACTTTCTCTTTAAAGAGTTTAGCATTTTCATAAGCTTCACTTCTCCATTCATCTAGAGAACTCAATTGCAGCAATCTCTTATTACCGACAAGTTTAGGATCTTTATTTAATTCTCTAACTGCCCAATAAGCTTTGTGCTCTAGTTCTAAAGGTAAATGACAAGCTTTTCCATAAACCATTTTATAAGGTGACATTCCCATGGGATTTTTATAAGAAGTTCTATAAGCCCATAGTGCATCCTTCAATTTACTAGCCCAATTCTTTCTAGTTTTATTAACAGTCTTTTGCAAGATAGATTTAATCTCTCTATTTGATAATTCTACTTGCCCACTAGTTTGAGGATGATAAGCGGAAGCAATTCTATGATTAATACCATATTTAGCAAGAGTTTTTCTAAAACCACCATGAATAAAATGAGAACCTCCATCAGTCATAATATATCTAGGAACTCCAAATCTAGGAAAAATAATATCTAAAAGCATTCTTAAAGAGGTCTCACCATCAGCACTTTTTGTAGGTATGGCTTCCACCCATTTAGTAACATAATTAACAGCAACAAGTATATGAGTGTTACCTTCTGAAGAGGGAAAAGGTCCCATGAAGTAAAATCCCCAACAATCGAACGGTTCAATAACAAGAGTATAATTCATCGGCATTTCATTGCGTCTAGAGATATTACCAACCCTTTGGCATTCATCACAAGATAAAATAAACTTCCTTGCATCTTTGAAGAGAGTCGGCCAATAAAAACCTGATTGTAGAACCTTTTGCGCGGTTCTTTCTCTGGCGTGATGTCCTCCATAAGCACTACCATGACATTTACTCAATATCTCTCGTTGTTCATATTCGGGAACACATCTTCGCAGAATACCATCCACTCCTTCTTTATATAAGTGTGGGTCATCCCAGAAATAATGCCTCAAGTCATAAAAGAATTTCCTCCTTTGCTGAGCTGAAAAGGTTGGAGGCAAGTACTTGGAAACAATAAAGTTAGCATAATCAGCATACCAAGGACTGTCTCGCGAACTCACCTTTATTGCAGCCAATTGTTCATTTGGAAAACTATCATTAACAGGAACAGGATCATAAGCAATATTTTCCAATCTAGACAAATTATCAGCAACATGATTATCAGCACCTTTCCTATCTACAATATGCAAATCAAATTCTTGCAACAGAAGTACCCATCTAATGCGCCTTGGCTTAGCATCTTTCTTTTGCATAAGGTATCTGATTGCAGCATGATCAGTATGTATAGTAACTTTTGAATCAACAATATAAGATCTAAACTTATTACAAGCAAAGACTACAGCTAACAATTCCTTTTCAGTAGTAGCATAATTTCTTTGAGCAGCATCAAGAGTTTTACTAGCATAATGAATAACATTTAATTTTTTGTTTACCCGCTGTCCAAGAACAGCGCCTACAGCAAAATCACTAGCATCACACATAATTTCAAATGGTAAATTCCAATCAGGGGGTTCAACTATAGGAGCAGTTGTTAAGGCCTTCTTTAGAGTTTCAAACGCTTCCTTACAATCATCATCAAAAACAAAAGGTACATCTTTTTGAAGAAGATTAGTAAGAGGCTTTGAAATCTTGGAGAAGTCTTTAATAAACCTCCTATAAAACCCAGCATGACCAAGAACACTACGAATACCTTTAACATCCCTAGGATAGGGCATCTTCTCAATTGCTTCAACTTTAGCTCTATCAACTTCAATACCTCTCTCGGAAATTTTATGTCCCAATACAATTCCTTCATTAACCATAAAGTGGCATTTCTCCCAATTAAGAACAAGGTTAGTTTCTTCACATCTCTGCAAAACTTTATCAAGGTTCCGCAAGCAATTATCAAAAGAATTCCCATAGACAGAAAAATCATCCATGAATACCTCTACAATACTCTCGCAAAAACCATGAAAAATAGCAGACATGCATCTTTGAAAAGTAGCAGGAGCATTACATAAACCAAAAGGCATACGTCTATAAGCATAAGTTCCATAGGGACAAGTGAAAGTGGTTTTCTCTTGATCCTTAGTTTTAACAGCAATTTGCGAAAATCCAGAATAACCATCAAGAAAGCAAAAATGAGTATTTTTAGATAACCTTTCTAACATTTGATCAATAAAAGGCAAAGGGTAATGATCTTTTTTAGTTACCTTATTAACTTTCCGATAATCAATGCACATTCTATACCCTACAACAACTCTTTGATGTATGAGCTCATCATTATCATTAGGCACAACAGTCATTCCCCCTTTCTTAGGAACACAATGCACAGGACTAACCCATCTATTATCAGCAATAGGATATATAATACCAGCTTCAAGAAGTCTTAATACCTCATTTCTTACCACATCCTTCATCTTAGGAATTAGACGACGCTGAGGTTCAACAACAGGCTTCGCATCATCTTCCATATTAATGGCGTGTTGGCAAATAGAGGGAGAAATCCCCTTCAAGTCATCAAGAGTGTAGCCAATAGCACCTCGGTGTTTCTTCAATATTTCCAATAACCTTTCTTCTTCAAACTCTGTAAGCTTAGAACTAATAATAACAGTATATATTTTCTTATCATCAATATGAGTATATTTAAGATTATCAGGCAATGGTTTTAAATCAAAGATAGGATCTTCCTTTGGTGGCGGTGTTGTACCCAGATCTTCCACCGGTAAATCATGCTTAAGAATAGGTTGGCGGAGAAAAATTTCCTCAAGCTCATCTCTTTCCTTCCTAAAAACTTCACTCTCGCTATTCTCCAAATGTTGCTGCAAAGGATTATTAGCAACAAGAACAATAGATGCACACTGTTCCATTTTAAAATCATTATTAGGCAAATCAGCTTTATAAGGAGTTTTGGTAAATTTAGAGAAGTTAAACTCATAAGATTCACCAGCAAATTTGGTCAAAATTTTCTCTTTCTTGCAATCTATAATAGCTCCACAAGTATTTAGAAAAGGTCTACAAAAAATGATAGGACAATAATCACTAGCAGCAGAACCAAGTACCAAAAAGTCAGCAGGATATTTAATCTTACCACATAGAACTTCCACATCTCGAACAATACCAATTGGAGAAATAGTTTCTCTATTAGCTAGCTGAATAACCACATCAATATCTTCAAGTTCACAAGAATCAATTTCGTGCATAATCTCCGTGTAAAGCTCATAAGGAATAGCACTAATACTTGCACCAATATCACATAAACCATAATAGCAATGATCACCAATTCTAACAGATAGCATAGGAACACTAGTTTGCTTGGGTTTATTAGGATGTGAAACAATATTAGAAGCATCTTCACAGAAAATAATATGACCTTCCTCCAAATTTTCAGTCACAAGATCTTTAACTATTGCAACAGCAGGTTCAACTTTTATTTGTTCTTCAGGTTCTATAGGTTTCTTTTCACTTTTATGAACCGCACTATTTATAACAGAGTACTCCTTCATTTTAGCAGGGAAAGGAGTTTTTTCAATATAAGCTTCAGGAATAACATGATCAACAGTTTCAACTACAACGTATTTATTAATAGATGAATCAATTTTATCTTTATACGGTTCATGATACTTATCAAAATTCTTCTTAGGCAATTCATAATGAGAGGCAAAAGCTTTATAAAGATTTGCAGCAACATGAGAATCAAGACCATAAGTAGCACTCATATTACGAAATTTATCAGTATCCATAAAAGCTTCAATGCATTTATAATCATAATTTATACCTGATTCTCTATCTTTGTCGATCTCCCATCCTTCAGTATTTTCCTGGATCCGATTGAGAAGGTCCCTTTTAAACTCTTCTTTATTGCGCGTGAATGATCCAGAACAAGAAGTATCCAGCAAGGTCTTTGTAACATCCCAACCTTGTTATCTTGAATAAATGAGTGTTCATGAGCATTGCATGCATATAGTTTGCATTGAGCAAAATTTGCATCTCCATTTTTGAATTATGCAAATCCCTCTCTATTTCTTTCTCATTCAAATCTCTCAAGTTTTTAATATTAGGCAACATGGACTTGTTGTCATTCAATAAGGCCATGTGTGTTTAATACATTCTCTGGAAATTTGAGTTTTCAAACAAGGATCAAAACAGATTTGAAATTGTGTTTTGAAAAGAGAAATAAAAACTAGAAAAAGGAAAAAAGAGAGAAACCCCTCCTCTCTCTAAACCTGGGCGCAGCCCATCTTCTTTTCTCTTTCCCTCCTCCCTAACCTGGCCCAAAATGGCCCAACCAGTGCAGCCCAGCAGCCCACCCCCAGCCCAAGTTTTCCCCAGGGGGGTTTTTGGAAAATTGCCGTCTTCCCCGCCGACCGAAGCAGCTCGGTGGAGAGCTGCCGGCCGAGCGATGGCGCCGGTGGCCACGATGCACCCCGCCGCCCTCCGGCGGCTATAAAGCCTCTCCGGCCGCCGCCCCTAACCCTAATCCCCCACTTCTCCCCTTCCCCCGCGGCCCCGAAGCCCCCAGCAAACCCTAACCCTAACTCCTCTGGCCGGCCCTGCCCCGCCCGATTCCGGCGCCGGCGAGGCCCCCCGGCCGTCGCCGACCACGTCCTCGTGCTCGCGGTGAGCTCCGCTACCTCCTGGTCCCCTCGCCTCCCTCTCTTACCCCCTGTATCGCCGCGGCACCATGGCTACTGCCCCGGCCTCCGCCGCTCGTCGCCGGTGGCCTAGCTCCGGCGACCAATCCGAGGCGGCGCCGCCACCAAACGGTCCGCCTCGTCGAGCTGCACCGTTCCCCCACCCGCGCGCCCCCGATTGCCCTCCGAATCGCCCGATTGGAACATCACTGGAGCTCTACAGAGAGCAATGGCGCCGCTGACATCAGCATGACGTCAGCGTTACGTCATTAATAGCTTTTCCTATTTTCTGTTTTATTTTCTGTATTTCTTAAATAGAAAATAATATGACAGGTGGACCCCATCTGTCAGGATTTTAATAATTAGGAAATATTTTAGAAAAGAATAAAATTATGACAAGTGGGTCCAAATTATTAAACTTTTATTATTATTTATTTAATTTTCAGAAATTGTTTTAAAATGAATTAAACTTGGGAAATTCATAAATAATTCATTTTAAATCAGAAAAATATAAAATTATATATCAAAATGATCAGAAAAGCAAATCCTAGTTGTTTATCCATGTTTCATACATCTTTGAACCAATTAAATATGAGCCTTAGTAGAAACCCTAATTTGACCCCTCTCATATGTCGGGGTTCGAAGCCGAACCCCTTTAGTTTCCATCGATGCACCTAGGGTTACCCAAACCCCTTTAATATGACATGTCATCATATTTTATGTGCATTGCATTGTACCTTGTCTTGATTGTGCTCTTCCTTTCCGGTATTTGGTTCTTCTCGATAGGGACCGAACGCGAGCCTGAGATCAACGCCCCCGAAGAGCAGCACCAGAACAACGAGGGACAAGGCAAGCCCTAACCTGGTTCATATATGGTTTCGAAATGCTTTACTTCTGGTTCTTACATATTGCATCCGCTTCAAATATGTTTTATCGGCAGTTGTAGATATCCTATGTGTGCATAATTCCATCCTTGTAGCCCAGAGTTACTGATCCACCGCTCCCAGCAAAACTAGGTCTGAGCTTGTTCGCATCGCTAGAGCCGTATATGTGTTATGCTTAGCCATGCTTAGCTGTTGAAGTCTGATCCATCCGGTTGATGAATCAGAGCTACGAATGAACCTAGTTTGACAGGATGACGTGGTAAGATCAGTGATGATGTTAATAAACATGCTAAAGGCTTGGATGGGCCGCCACATGGGGATGTGGTGATTTGACTCGTTCTCGCCGATACTAGGACCTGAGTTCTTGCCTCTGGAACCAAGACTGAGCGTACAACCACACGGGGCCCATGGGAACCCCTTGGCCCGAACTTACCTAGCTTACCCATGAGTCAATTAGTTTGCGAGTTCCATTTGCCATACGCATGGGGGAAAGGTGGAAAAGGTTTTCAAAGTGCATCATACAGGGCGTGGCTAGGGTGAAGGATGCTGGAGGCATTGAACTGGATCCCCTGCACACAATGACCGGGACCGCCTCGGAGAATGGCTACCTACGATGACGGAGCTCCCCAGTTAGTTTGACTCATGGAATAGGCGAAGTAAGGGAAATGTTTTGGTCTACCACCTCTGCCAAAGACACCAAGGAAGTGTGTTAATCTATAGTGGCACTAAGAGTCGGTCGGCGCGTGTGGGTAAAGTTGTACACCCCTGCAGGGTAAATCTTTTCGAAAAGCCGTGTCCACGGTTAAGGACGACTTGGGAAAGGACGTGATGATCATAGACAACTTGAACCTGATCGTAAAACTTGATATCTATGTGTGAATAAGGATCCCTTCTCAGGGTGTCGAGGGGTGATCCTAGGTGATAGGTTCAGGTGATGATGAAGATTCGGTGGATTCAACATGATGATATTAGAGCTAGAGTTGATATCGCTCTCTTACCCCTTTTGAAAATGGTCTGAATAGACGAGCTTCTGCTCCCTCCTATTTACAAAGGAAAACTGGCTTTCCGCAAAATAAGCTCCACATAAAGCCTCGCATACCCGCTTTGCTAATAGGTTGTACTAAGTCTTGCTGAGTCCCTGTACTCAGCCTTGCATGCTTTGTTTCAGACGAAGTTCTTCCAACTGATGGCGGCTTCTACCTTGACGTCGACGAGTAGTTCGGAGTTCCTCAGGTGGCAGCCTGAGACTTATGGGCTGGGACGTCGCCTTATGTTATGGCCTCTTAGGCCCTTTGCAGTCTTGTTATCTAGATAACATAATTTGCTTTCCGTTGCTTGTTGAATTGTGGTCAGTGACCTCTGCGTGTAATAAATTTGGATCTTAACTCTGCTAAGAGTTGTAATATATTTGCTTTGTGTCGTAGAGTCACTGTTGTGTTACCGATTCTCACCCTGTAGGCCCTAGAGATCTAGGTTAGGCTTATGCCAGATGTGATATCTGGGTTTGTCTAGCCCCGACCTCCGGGGTGGCGACAGGTTTTGGTATCAGAGCAGGACTGCCTATAGGAAACCCTTTCGACTGGTTGATGTTGAGTCTAGTAGTTGTGAAAACTATTTGAAAGCTAAAAGTATTTGCAAAAGCATCTGAATAGGATTCTTTTTACTCCTTATCTGGTGTCATTCTAATGCTGAGTCATCTTACCTTGTTTTGATTGAAAAAGGTTTTACCTCTACCCTGTTATTTCCAAACTTATAGGATCTACGGGTTTGGGTTGTTTTCTCTAAAAAGTACTCCGTACTTGGTTGCTTAACTCAGTGTTCCTAAAGTTACATCAGTTGATCTGAATCTTGTTCCTTCTATTCAGTGAATGCTATCATTCCGTTGAATCCTTTCCAAGGAATTTGTTTCTCATGGTCTTTGTCTTTCTCTTCAGGATGGCTGGTCGTGGTCGTGGTCGTAACCGACGTGGACAAAACAATGCTGAACCGGAACTGCCGCCACCTCCCACAATGGCGCAGGTTCTTAACAACATTGAGACCAACCGCCTGAGGAATGAACAACTCCTGGAGCGTGTAGCTCAAAACACAGAGCGTCGTCCCGACAACTGTGTCACACTTGGGGACTTCATCCGTGCACTGCCTCCTGTCTTCACCCACCCCAAGGAGCCTCTTGATGCTGATGATTGGCTTCGCACCATCGAACGCAAGTTCAACGCTCTTCATGTTCCACCAGGTGAACGCGTGAACTTCGCCACCTACCAGTTAGAAGGTGCCGCTGGTTCTTGGTGGGAAGGTTTTCTGGCTCTTCAAGCGCCAGGACATGATGTTACCTGGGAGGAGTTTGTCACAGCTTTCCGTGCAGCCTATATCCCCAAGACTGTCATGGACATCAAAAGGAGGGAATTCCTGGACTTCAGTCAGGGGAAGCTAGATATAGAGACATATGGACGTGAGTTCACTCAGCTGTCTCGCTATGCACCCCGTGATGTGGTTGATGATGCTGACAAGCAAGATCTGTTCCGCAAGGGACTTAACCCTGAGCTTCGCTATGAGATGCTGCCTTTCACCTTCCAGTCATTCCAAGACCTACATAACCGTGCTCTTCTGATGGAGAACGGGAGGAAGGATATGGAAAAATCCAAGAAGCGTGAAGAAGGTGATTCTCGTGCGTCTTCCTCTCACAACAAGAAGCGCCGAGTCTGGATCCCTTACAGTGCTGTACCTCGTGCTCCCTATGCACCAAGGTCTTCTGGCAATAACTCTAAGCCACCCTCTGGTGGTTCAAGCTATCGTCCTGCCATGGGTACTGTGCCTAGTGGTGCTTGCTACTCTTGTGGTCAGCCTGGCCACTACTCAAAGGAGTGCCCCCATAAGCCAGCTGGTCGTGGATATTCCCAGCCCAAGAAGGATGACAAATATTCCTCTGGTCGTGCTCGTTTGACCCATGTCTCTGCTGATGAGGCTGAAGAGGATCCAAGCGTCCTAATGGGTACGCTCTATATAAACTCAATCCTAGCTACAGTTCTGTTTGATTCTGGAGCATCGCATACATTCATATCTCAAGAGTTTGCACAAAAGCATGATATACCCTTCGAGACAATGGCCTCCCCTCTAGAGATTACAACTCCTGGTTCTCATTGGCAAACTATCTGGATTACCCCTGAGGTTATAATCAGTATAGGGCCAGTGTGGTTCCCCACCTCTCTCATTGCCCTCAAGTCAACTGACATTGATGTCATCTTGGGCATGGATTGGCTAGTAAAGCATAAGGCTGTCATTGATTGCGCAGCTAGGTCTGTTGTATTGACCAATCTTTCTGGCAAAAGTGTTAACATCTTTGGGCTCCATCCGCAATACCTCCGTCGGCAAGGTTTACCCCTGAAGCCGAGTTGTATGCCATTGAAGCCCTACCTAAACCAGAAATCTCCGATGTCTGGGTGGTCCGTGACTTTCCAGATGTCTTTCCTGAAGAGTTACCTGGCATGCCACCTGATCGAAGTGTGGACTTTGTCATTGAGTTAGTCCCCGGAACTGCTCCTGTTTCCCGGAGACCATATCGTATGCCTCCGGAAGAGCTGGTTGAACTGAAGAAGCAGTTAGAGGAGTTAGAAGAGAAGAACTTCATACAACCCAGTACTTCTTCCTGGGGTTGCCCTGCCCTCTTTGTCAAGAAGAGAGATACCAATATTCCGCGGCTGGTTGTTGATTACCGTCCGCTCAACGCAGTGACAATCAAGAACAAATACCCTCTTCCTATAATCAATGACCTTTTTGATCAGTTGTCCGGTGCCACAGTCTTCTCAAAGATGGATTTGAGATCAGGGTACCATCAAATCAAAATCCGCAAGGAGGACATTCCGAAGACAGCGTTCACAACTCGTTATGGTCTTTACGAGTATACTGTCATGTCCTTTGGCCTCACAAATGCTCCTGCCACTTTTATGCGGCTCATGAACTCTGTTTTCATGGAGTATCTTGACAAGTTCGTCGTGGTCTACATCGACGATATTCTGATCTACTCCAAAACTGAAGATGAACATGAGGAACATCTCCGTCTGGTGCTAACCAAACTTCGTGAGCACCGTCTCTACGCCAAATTCTCAAAATGTGAGTTCTGGTTAAAAGAGCTCATATTCCTTGGTCATGTTATCTCTGAAAAAGGTGTTGCAGTCATTCCAGATAAAGTTCAAGCCGTTCTTGACTGGAAGACACCTAAGTCAGCTAAGGAGATTCGAAGTTTTCTCGGTCTGGCGGGTTATTACCGCCGATTCATTGAAAATTTCTCCAAGATTGCCAAACCAATGACCGATCTTCTCAAGAAAGATAAGAAGTTCGAATGGTCAGAAAAGGCTGAAGAGAGTTTCCAGGTTTTGAAAACCAAGCTGACTACTGCTCCTGTGCTCGTCCTTCCGGACACAAGCAAAGACTTCGTTGTCTATTGCGATGCTTCTCTCCAAGGGCTCGGATGTGTGTTGATGCAAGATGGCCATGTGGTGGCCTATGCCTCTCGACAGTTGAAACCACATGAGCTTAATTACCCTACTCATGATCTCGAGCTTGCAGCTGTGATACATGCTCTTAAGCAATGGCGACCTTATCTTTATGGTAATCGTTGCGAGTTATACTCGGATCATCAAAGTCTGAAGTATATTTTCACCCAGCCGGATCTGAATCTCAGACAGAGAAGATGGTTGGAAGTCATCAAAGACTATGACTTGGGTCTCAACTATAAACCCGGCAAAGCCAATGTCGTTGCTGATGCGCTAAGTCGGAAGTCCTATTGCAACAATCTTATGGTTAAGCAAGCACAACCTTCTCTCTATGAGGAACTTGCAAAACTCAACCTTGAGATTGTTCCTAGTGGATTCCTTGCTAATCTTGAGGTGAAGCCCTCTCTTGAAGACCAGATCAATAAGGCTCAGAAGCAAGATTCTGGCATCACCGAGATCAAGAAGAACATTGCTAGCGGAGTTGCTAAATGTTTCTCCATTGATGATCAAGGTACCGTTTATTTCGGTAAGCGTCTAGTCGTGCCGGATAAATCGGATCTCAAAGAGCTAATTCTTAAAGAAGCTCATGAATCACCACTCTCCATCCATCCTGGTAGTACCAAGATGTATCGGGATCTTCGCCAAAGATTCTGGTGGTCCGGGATGAAGCAAGAGATCGCTAAGTTTGTTGCTGAATGCGACGTTTGTCGTCGCGTAAAAGCTGAACATCAAAGACCTGCTGGCACTCTGCAACCTCTATCAATTCCAGAGTGGAAATGGGATGAAATTGGCATGGATTTCATTACCGGTCTTCCCAAGACCAAAAATGGAAAAGATGCTATATGGGTAGTGGTTGACCGTCTATCCAAGGTTGCTCATTTCCTTCCTATTCGGGAAGATATTCGTGCTAATCAGCTGGCCGATCTATACACGTCCCGGATAGTCACTCTTCATGGTGTTCCCAAGAAGATCATCTCTGATCGTGGAAGCTTATTTACTTCCAAATTTTGGGAAAGTTTTCAGAAAGCTATGGGAACTCGTCTTTCCTTCAGCACTGCCTATCATCCTCAAACCGGTGGTCAAACCGAAAGAGTGAATCAAATTCTTGAAGACATGCTCAGGGCCTGTGTTATATCCTTCGGTAAAGATTGGGAAAAGTGCCTTCCATTTGCCGAGTTCACCTATAACAACAGCTTCCAATCTAGCCTGGGCATGGCACCTTTTGAAGCTTTGTATGGCAGAAGGTGTAGAACTCCTTTGAACTGGTCCGAAACTGGAGAAAGAAAGTTCTTTGGACCAGATATAATCAATGAAGCAGAAGATCAAGTTCGCATCATTCGCGAGCGTCTGAAAACTGCTCAGTCACGTCAAAAGAGCTACTATGATCGCCATCATCAAGAAGTGAAGTATGAAATTGGTGATCAAGCTTACCTTCGAGTCACTCCTCTCAAGGGTGTTCGTCGCTTCGGTATCAAAGGAAAACTAGCACCTCGCTATGTTGGTCCTTTCCGCGTCCTTGCCAAGCGTGGTAATGTTTCCTACAAGTTGGAGTTACCTTCCAATTTTCCTGAAGTTCATGATGTCTTCCATGTGTCTCAACTCAAGCGTTGCTTCAAAGATCCTATCCGTGGTGTTGATCACGAGACTCTTGACCTTCAAGAGGATTTAACTTATCGAGAACATCCTGTTCGTATCCTTGATGAAGCCGAGCGTAAAACTCGACGTCAGAGCATCAAGTTCCTGAAAGTTCAGTGGTCTAATCATTCTGAGCAAGAAGCAACCTGGGAACGAGAAGATCGTTTACGATCTGAGTACCCTTCCTTCTTTTCTAAAATCTAGGAATCTCGAGGACGAGATTCTTGTAAGGGGGGTAGAGTTGTAACATCCCAACCTTGTTATCTTGAATAAATGAGTGTTCATGAGCATTGCATGCATATAGTTTGCATTGAGCAAAATTTGCATCTCCATTTTTGAATTATGCAAATCCCTCTCTATTTCTTTCTCATTCAAATCTCTCAAGTTTTTAATATTAGGCAACATGGACTTGTTGTCATTCAATAAGGCCATGTGTGTTTAATACATTCTCTGGAAATTTGAGTTTTCAAACAAGGATCAAAACAGATTTGAAATTGGGTTTTGAAAAGAGAAATAAAAACTAGAAAAAGGAAAAAAGAGAGAAACCCCTCCTCTCTCTAAACCTGGGCGCAGCCCATCTTCTTTTCTCTTTCCCTCCTCCCTAACCTGGCCCAAAATGGCCCAACCAGTGCAGCCCAGCAGCCCACCCCCAGCCCAAGTTTTCCCCAGGGGGGTTTTTGGAAAATTGCCGTCTTCCCCGCCGACCGAAGCAGCTCGGTGGAGAGCTGCCGGCCGAGCGATGGCGCCGGCGGCCACGATGCACCCCGCCGCCCTCCGGCGGCTGTAAAGCCTCTCCGGCCGCCGCCCCTAACCCTAATCCGCCACTTCTCCCCTTCCCCCGCGGCCCCGAAGCCCCCAGCAAACCCTAACCCTAACTCCTCTGGCCGGCCCTGCCCCGCCCGATTCCGGCGCCGGCGAGGCCCCCCGGCCGTCGCCGACCACGTCCTCGTGCTCGCGGTGAGCTCCGCTACCTCCTGGTCCCCTCGCCTCCCTCTCTTACCCCCTGTATCGCCGCGGCACCATGGCTACTGCCCCGGCCTCCGCCGCTCGTCGCCGGTGGCCTAGCTCCGGCGACCAATCCGAGGCAGCGCCGCCACCAAACGGTCCGCCTCATCGAGCTGCACCGTTCCCCCACCCGCGCGCCCCCGATTGCCCTCCGAATCGCCCGATTGGAACATCACTGGAGCTCTACAGAGAGCAATGGCGCCGCTGACGTCAGCATGACGTCAGCGTTACGTCATTAATAGCTTTTCCTATTTTCTGTTTTATTTTCTGTATTTCTTAAATAGAAAATAATATGACAGGTGGACCCCATCTGTCAGGATTTTAATAATTAGGAAATATTTTAGAAAAGAATAAAATTATGACAAGTGGGTCCTAATTATTAAACTTTTATTATTATTTATTTAATTTTCAGAAATTGTTTTAAAATGAATTAAACTTGGGAAATTCATAAATAATTCATTTTAAATCAGAAAAATATAAAATTATATATCAAAATGATCAGAAAAGCAAATCCTAGTTGTTTATCCATGTTTCATACATCTTTGAACCAATTAAATATGAGCCTTAGTAGAAACCCTAATTTGACCCCTCTCATATGTCGGGGTTCGAAGCCGAACCCCTTTAGTTTCCATCGATGCACCTAGGGTTACCCAAACCCCTTTAATATGACATGTCATCATATTTTATGTGCATTGCATTGTACCTTGTCTTGATTGTGCTCTTCCTTTCCGGTATTTGGTTCTTCTCGATAGGGACCGAACGCGAGCTTGAGATCAACGCCCCCGAAGAGCAGCACCAGAACAACGAGGGACAAGGCAAGCCCTAACCTGGTTCATATATGGTTTCGAAATGCTTTACTTCTGGTTCTTACATATTGCATCCGCTTCAAATATGTTTTATCGGCAGTTGTAGATATCCTATGTGTGCATAATTCCATCCTTGTAGCTCAGAGTTATCGATCCACCGCTCCCAAAGAAACTAGGTCTGAGCTTGTTCGCATCGCTAGAGCCGTATATGTGTTATGCTTAGCCATGCTTAGCTGTTGAAGTCTGATCCATCCGGTTGATGAATCAGAGCTACGAATGAACCTAGTTTGACAGGATGACGTGGTAAGATCAGTGATGATGTTAATAAACATGCTAAAGGCTTGGATGGGCCGCCACATGGGGATGTGGTGATTTGACTCGTTCTCGCCGATACTAGGACCTGAGTTCTTGCCTCTGGAACCAAGACTGAGCGTACAACCACACGGGGCCCATGGGAACCCCTTGGCCCGAACTTACCTAGCTTACCCATGAGTCAATTAGTTTGCGAGTTCCATTTGCCATACGCATGGGGGAAAGGTGGAAAAGGTTTTCAAAGTGCATCATACAGGGCGTGGCTAGGGTGAAGGATGCTGGAGGCATTGAACTGGATCCCCTGCACACAATGACCGGGACCGCCTCGGAGAATGGCTACCTACGATGACGGAGCTCCCCAGTTAGTTTGACTCATGGAATAGGCGAAGTAAGGGAAAGGTTTTGGTCGACCACCCTCTGCCAGCACACCAAGGAAGTGTGTTAATCTATAGTGGCACTAAGAGTCGGTCGGCGCGTGTGGGTAAAGTTGTACACCCCTGCAGGGTAAATCTTTTCGAAAAGCCGTGTCCACGGTTAAGGACGACTTGGGAAAGGACGTGATGATCATAGACAACTTGAACCTGATCGTAAAACTTGATATCTATGTGTGAATAAGGATCCCTTCTCAGGGTGTCGAGGGGTGATCCTAGGTGATAGGTTCAGGTGATGATGAAGATTCGGTGGATTCAACATGATGATATTAGAGCTAGAGTTGATATCGCTCTCTTACCCCTTTTGAAAATGGTCTGAATAGACGAGCTTCTGCTCCCTCCTATTTACAAAGGAAAACTGGCTTTCCGCAAAATAAGCTCCACATAAAGCCTCGCATACCCGCTTTGCCAATAGGGTGTACTAAGTCTTGCTGAGTCCCTGTACTCAGCCTTGCATGCTTTGTTTCAGACGAAGTTCTTCCAACTGATGGCGGCTTCTACCTTGACGTCGACGAGTAGTTCGGAGTTCCTCAGGCGGCAGCCTGAGACTTATGGGCTGGGACGTCGCCTTATGTTATGGCCTCTTAGGCCCTTTGCAGTCTTGTTATCTAGATAACATAATTTGCTTTCCGTTGCTTGTTGAATTGTGGTCAGTGACCTCTGCGTGTAATAAATTTGGATCTTAACTCTGCTAAGAGTTGTAATATATTTGCTTTGTGTCGTAGAGTCACTGTTGTGTTACCGATTCTCACCCTGTAGGCCCTAGAGATCTAGGTTAGGCTTATGCCAGATGTGATATCTGGGTTTGTCTAGCCCCGACCTCCGGGGTGGCGACAGTCTTGTCTTCAAAAGAAAGTCTTGCATAGAAATTATCAATAATAACATTACCAGGAAGCTCATGAATGGGGCATTTGAGCATTAAAGACTTCAATCTCCCCCAAGCTTGGGAAATACTCTCTCCATCATGAGGCCAAAAATTATATATGCGATTCCGATCCTTGTGAATTTCACTTGGAGGATAGAACTTAGAATAAAACCGGGGCACAATATCATTCCATTCAAGAGAATCCCCATTATCCAGTAATTTATACCAATGCGCCGCTTTACCATACAGCGATATAGAGAATAGTTTCTTCCTCACTTCATCCATAGCAATACCTGCACACTTGAATAAACCGCATAATTCATGTAAGAACAGTAAATGATCTCCAGGGTGGACAGTTCCATCCCCTGTATAACGGTTACCCACTACGCGTTCAATAATTTTCATAGGTATTTTGTATGGTATCTCTTCCTTACCTGGCGCCTCGTCCATTACCTTTGCAGTAGTAGCGGATTTCCCAAATAAACATTCAAAAGGAGAACTCTCCATAATGAATTATGGCAGCAGGCAGAAATAAAATCAGCACAAACAGTAGAAGTTTCCCTTACCAATTCCACTTACCAATAGCGCTTCACTCCCCGGCAACGGCGCCAGAAAATAGTCTTGATGACCCACAAGTATAGGGGGTGTATCGTAGTATCTTCGATAAGTAAGAATGTCGATCCCAACGAGGAGCAGAAGGTGTTGACAAGCAGTTTCGATGAAGGATTCACTGTAAATGCTCACAGACAAGTATTCAGGGGGTTTTGATGTAACAGATGAATAAAGTACGAGTAAATAAAGTGCGAGAGTAACAATTGCAGCGAGTGGCCCAATCCTTTTTAGCACAAAGGACAAGCCGGGTTGTTTACTTATAATGACCAAACGTTCTCGAGGACACACGGGATTTTAGTCTAGTGCTTTCGCTACATACGGCTAATTAATCTTCATTGTTTTGATAAGTGTTGTGTGGGTGAACCTATGCTAATGTACCGCCCTTCCTAGGACTAATACATACTTGTGATTATACCCCTTGCAAGCATCCGCAACTACAAGAAAGTAATTAAGAATAAATCTAACCACAACCTTAAACTCTGAGATCCTGCTATCCCTCCTGCATCGATATACCAACGGGGGTTTAGGTTTCTGTCACTCCGGCAACCCCGCAATTGGCAAACGAGTACAAGATGCATTCCCCTAGGCCCATAAAGGTGAAGTGTCGTGTAGTCGACGTTCACACGACACCACTAGAAGAATAACACCACAACTTAAATATCATAACATTGAATATTACTCAACCATAATTCGCTACTAACATTTAGACTTCACCCATGTCCTCAAGAACTAAACGAACTACTCACGAGACTTCATATGGAACATGATCAGAGGTGATATGATGATGAATAACAATCTGAACATAAACCTTGGTCCAACGGTTTCACTCAATAGCATCAACAACAAGTAGAAATCGATAACGGGAGAGTTTCCCCTATCAAACAATCAAGATCAAACCCAAATTGCTACGGCGGTGATGATGTCCAGCGGTGGAGACGGCGGTGATGATGGTGGAGATGATGATGATGGTGATGGAGATGATGTCCAGCTCGATGACGGTGACGATGGCGTCGATTTCCCCCTCCGGGAGGGAATTTCCCCGGCGGATCTCAGCCGCCGGAGAGCTCTTTTCTCTCTGGTGTTCTCCGCCCCGCAGAGGCGGCTGTAACTCTTCGCGAGGTACCCTCCGTGGCTTAGGTCTTCGGGACGAAGGATTTCGCGAAGAAAAGGAGGCGAGAGGGGCTGTGGGGCCCTCTCCTCACCAGGTGGCGCGGCCAGGCCATGGGCCGCGCCGGCCTGTGGTCTGGCCCCACCTTGGGTCCAGTTGGCTCCCCCTTCTGGCTTCCTTCGTCATCTGGAAAAATAGGATTTTTGGTATAATTTCCTTCCACAGTTGATCTTCCGAAATATTGCGTTCTGACGATGCTTTTTCCAGCAGAATCCTGGCTCCGGTGCTTGATCCTCCAATAATGATGAAACATGCAAAATAGGTGAAATAACATAAGTATTATGTCCAAATATGAAATATATCAATGAATAACAGCAAATTATGATACAAAATAGTGATGCAAATTGGACGTATCAGTATCCCCTTGCATGTTAGTGAGAAAAGAATCCAAACCCACAATCTCACGCTTAATGGTGAGACTAGTGGCATCATCAATAGATAAAGCATTAGTTGAAGATGAGAGTTTGGAAAGGGGTTCTACCTCCGTGGATACCTTTGCCATAGGCAATGGGCGTTGTTGGTGATGAGGTTCTCATTAGGAGAGTCGAAGAGGGAGATAGAGGGAGTGGTAATGGCGATGGCGGCCACTCCATCTCCTTCCTTGTTGGAGCTCTTGTCCTCATGTTCTTCATCCTCATCGGAGGAGTACTCTTCTCGAATGATAAAGGCTCTAGGCTTCTTGGTGAAGGAGACCTTGTCGTCATCGGGCTTGGAGGGGAACTTGGAGAATCCTTTGGAGAGTGACTTGAACTTTTCCTTGCGGACAAGCCTTCCACCATTATCTTCTCTTCTCTCAAAGATACAATCTGTGACAAAATGATTCTTGTCGCCGCAATTGTAGCATGTTCTCCCCCTTTTCCCCTCCCTTGGGCTCTTGGAGAAGCTTCTTGGAGAATCACGTGATCTTCTTGGTCTTGTGCTTCGGGACTTGTTTCCCTCCCAAAATTTCTTGGCGGCGAGAGCCATGTGCTCATGATAGTTGGTCTTGAGATCATCCGGTCCCCACTCAATGGGATCCTCATCGCTTTCACTAGCCTCATGAACCTTCATCTTCAATGCAAGGTTGGGCTTGCGGGTGTTGTGGGCGCGAGCAACAAGATCCTCCGCATTCTTCTTGGAGATGTCCAAAGCAATGACTTCGCTAAGAACTTCATCGGATGTCATAGCACGGAAGGAGGCGTTTTGGCGGATGGCCGTGATGACCCACAAGTATAGGGGGTGTATCGTAGTACTTTCGATAAATAAGAGTGTCGAACCCAACGAGGAGCAGAAGGTGTTGACAAGCAGTTTCGATGAAGGATTCTCTGTAAATGCTCACAAACAAGTATTCAGGGGGTTTTGATATAGCAGATAAATAAAGTACGAGTAAGTAAAATGCGAGAGAAATAATTGCAGCGAGTGGCCCAATCCTTTTTAGCACAAAGGACAAGCCGGTTTGTTTACTTATGATGACCAAATGTTCTTGAGGACACACGGGAATTTAGTCTAGTGCTTTCGCTTCATATAGTTGATTAATCTTCATTGTTTTGATAAGTGTTGTGTGGGTGAACCTATGCTAATGCACTGCCCTTCCTAGGACTAATACATACTTGTGATTATACCCCTTGCAAGCATCCGCAAATACAAGAAAGTAATTAAGATAAATCTAACCACAGCCTTAAACTCTGAGATCCTGCTATCCCTCCTGCATCGATATACCAACGGGGGTTCAGGTTGCTGTCACTCCGGCAACCCCACAATTAGCAAACGAATACAAGATGTATTCCCCTAGGCCCATAAAGGTGAAGTATCATGTAGTCGACGTTCACATGACACCACTAGAAGAATAACACCACAACTTAAATATCAAACCATTGAATATTACTCAACATAATTCACTACTAACATTTAGACTTCACCCATGTCCTCAAGAACTAAACGAACTACTCACGAGACATCATATGGAACATGATCAGAGGTGATATAATGATGAATACCAATCTGAACATAAACCTTGGTTCAATGGTTTCACTCAATAGCATCAATAACAAGTAGTAATCAATACCGGGAGAGTTTCCCCTATCAAACAATCAAGATTCAACCCTAGATGTTACAGCGGTGACGAGGTGCAGCGGTGGAGATGGCGGTGATGATGATAGAGATGATGGTGATGATGATCCCAATGATGTCCAGCTCGATGACGGTGACGATGGCGTCGATTTCCCCCTCCGGGAGGGAATTTCCTCGGTAGATTTCAGCCTGCCGGAGAGCTCTTTTCTCTCTGGTGTTTCCACCCCGCAGAGGCGGCTGTGACTCTTCGCGATTACTCCCTGGAGCTTAGGTTTTTGGGGCGCAGAAGTACGCGAAGGAGAGGCGGCCGAAGGGGGCTTTGGGCCCCCTCCCCACAAGGCGGCGCGGTGATACGCGTTCAACACGCGTCCGTTGGGAACCCCAAGAGGAAGGTGTGATGCGTACAGCGGCAAGTTTCCCTCAGTATGAAACCAAGGTTATCGAACCAGTAGGAGCCAAGAAGCACGTTGAAGGTTGATGGCGGCGGGATGTAGTGCGGCGCAACACCAGGGATTCCGGCGCCAACGTGGAACCTGCACAACACAACCAAAATACTTTGCCCCAACGAAACAGTGAGGTTGTCAATCTCACCGGCTTGCTGTAACAAAGGATTAACCGTATTGTGTGGAAGATGATTGTTTGCAGAAAACAGTAGAACAAGTATTGCAGTAGATTGTATTTCAGTAAAGAGAATTGGACCGGGGTCCACAGTTCACTAGAGGTGTCTCTCCCATAAGATAAACAGCATGTTGGGTGAACAAATTACAGTTGGGCAATTGACAAATAAAGAGGGCATGACCATGCACATACATATCATGATGAGTATAGTGAGATTTAATTGGGCATTACGACAAAGTACATAGACCGCCATCCAACTGCATCTATGCCTAAAAAGTCCACCTTCAGGTTATCATCCGAACCCCCTCCAGTATTAAGTTGCTAACAACAGACAATTGCATTAAGTATTGCGCGTAATGTAATTAGTGACTACATCCTTGAACATAGCACCAATGTTTTATCCCTAGTGGCAACAGCACATCCATAACCTTAGAGGTTCTTGTCACCCCTCCAGATTCACGGAGACATGAACCCACTATCGAGCATAAATACTCCCTCTTGGAGTTACTAGCATCAACTTGGCCAGAGCATCTACTAATAACGGAGAGTATGCAAGATCATAAACAACACATAGATATAACTTTGATAATCAACATAACAAGTATTCTCTATTCATCGGATCCCAACAAACGCAACATATAGAATTACAGATAGATGATCTTGATCATGTTAGGCAGCTCACAAGATCCAACAATGATAGCACAATGGGGAGAAGACAACCATCTAGCTACTGCTATGGACCCATAGTCCAGGGGTAGACTACTCACACATCACTCCGGAGGCGACCATGGCGGCGTAGAGTCCTCCGGGAGATGATTCCCCTCTCCGGCAGGGTGCCGGAGGTGATCTCCTGGATCCCCCGAGATGGGATCGGCGGCGGCGGCGTCTCTGGAAGGTTTTCCGTATCGTGGCTCTCGGTACTGGGGGTTTCGCGACGGAGGCTATTTGTAGGCGGAAGGGCAGGTCAAGAGGCGGCACGGGGGCCCCACACCACAGGGCCGCGCGGCCAAGGGGGGGGCCGCGCCGCCCTAGGGTGTGGCCCCCTCGTGGCCCCTCTTCGTCTCCTCTTCGGACTTCTGGAAGCTTCGTGGCAAAATAGGACCCTGGGCGTTGATTTCGTCCAATTCCGAGAATATTTCGTTACTCGGATTTCTGAAACCAAAAACAGCAGAAAACAGCAACTGGCACTTCAGCATCTTGTTAATAGGTTAGTTCCAGAAAATGCACGAATATGACATAAAGTGTGCATAAAACATGTAGATAACATCAATAATGTGGCATGGAACATAAGAAATTATCGATACGTCGGAGACGTATCAGCATCCCCAAGCTTAGTTCTGCTCATCCCGAGCAGGTAAAACGATAACACAGATAATTTCTGGAGTGACATGCCATCATAACCTTGATCATACTATTTGTAAAGCATATGTAGTGAATGCAGCGATCAAAACAATGTATATGACATGAGTAAACAAGTGAATCATAAAGCAAAGACTTTTCATGAATAGCACTTCAAGACAAGCATCAATAAGTCTTGCATAAGAGTTAACTCATAAAGCAATAATTCATAGTAAAAGCATTGAAGCAACACAAAAGAAGATTAAGTTTCAGCGGTTGCTTTCAACTCATAACATGTATATCTCATGGATATTGTCAACATAGAGTAATATAATAAGTGCAATAAGCAAGTATGTAGGAATCAATGCACAGTTCACACAAGTGTTTGCTTCTTGAGGTGGAGAGAAATAGGTGAACTGACTCAACATTGAAAGTAAAAGAATGGTCCTCCATAGAGGAAAAGCATCGATTGCTATATTTGTGCTAGAGCTTTGATTTTGAAAACATGAAACAATTTTGTCAACGGTAGTAATAAAGCATATGTATCATGTAAATTATATCTTACAAGTTGCAAGCCTCATGCATAGTGTACTAATAGTGCCCGCACCTTGTCCTAATTAGCTTGGACTACCGGATCATCACAATGCACATGTTTTTACCAAGTGTCACAAAGGGGTGCCTCTATGCCGCCTGTACAAAGGTCTAAGGAGAAAGCTCGCATTGGATTTCTCGCTATTGATTATTCTTCAACTTAGACATCCATACCGGGACAACATAGACAACAGATAATGGACTCCTCTTTTATGCATAAGCATGTAACAACAATTAATAATTTTCTCATTTGAGATTGAGGATATATGTCCAAAACTGAAACTTCCACCATGGATCATGGCTTTAGTTAGCGGCCCAATGTTCTTCTCTAACAATATGCATGCTTAACCATAAGGTGGTAGATCTCTCTTACTTCAGACAAGACGGACATGCATAGCAACTCACATGAAATTCAACAAAGAGTAGTTGATGGCGTCCCCAGTGAACATGGTTATCGCACAACAAGCAACTTAATAAGAGATAAAGTGCATAATTACATATTCAATACCACAATAGTTTTTAAGCTATTTGTCCCATGAGCTATATATTGCAAAGGTGAATGATGAAATTTTAAAGGTAGCACTCAAGCAATTTACTTTGGAATGGCGGAAAATACCATGCAGTAGGTAGGTATGGTGGACACAAATGGCATAGTGGTTGGCTCAAGTATTTTGGATGCATGAGAAGTATTCCCTCTCGATACAAGGTTTAGGCTAGCAAGGCTTATTTGAAACAAACACAAGGATGAACCGGTGCAGCAAAACTCACATAAAAGACATATTGAAAACATTATAAGACTCTACACCGTCTTCCTTGTTGTTCAAACTCAATACTAGAAATTATCTAGACCTTAGAGAAACCAAATATGCAAACCAAATTTTAGCATGCTCTATGTATTTCTTCATTAATGGGTGCAAAGCATATGATGCAAGAGCTTAATCATGAGCACAACAATTGCCAAGTATCACATTACCCAAGACATTAATAGCAATTACTACATGTATCATTTTCCAATTCCAACCATATAACAATTTAACGAAGGAGAAACTTCGCCATGAATACTATGAGTAGAAACCAAGGACATACTTGTCCATATGCTACAGCGAAGCGTGTCTCTCTCCCATAAAGTGAATGCTAGGATCCATTTTATTCAAACAAAACAAAAAACAAAAACAAACCGACGCTCCAAGCAAAGCACATAAGATGTGATGGAATAAAAATATAGTTTCAGGGGAGGAACCTGATAATGTTGTCGATGAAGAAGGGGATGCCTTGGGCATCCCCAAGCTTAGACGCTTGAGTCTTCTTAGAATATGCAGGGGTGAACCACCGGGGCATCCCCAAGCTTAGAGCTTTCACTCTCCTTGATCATGTTGCATCATACTCCTCTCTTGATCCTTGAAAACTTCCTCCACACCAAACTCGAAACAACTCATTAGAGGGTTAGTGCACAATAAAAATTAACATATTCAGAGGTGACACAATCATTCTTAACACTTCTGGACATTGCATAAAGCTACTGGACATTAATGGATCAAAGAAATTCATCCAACATAGCAAAAGAGGCAATGCAAAATAAAAGGCAGAATCTGTCAAAACAGAACAGTTCGTATTGACGAATTTTAAAATGGCACCAGACTTGCTCAAATGAAAATGCCCAAATTGAATGAAAGTTGTGTACATATCTGAGGATCATGCACGTAAATTGGCTTAATTTTCTGAGCTACCTACAGGGAGGTAGACCCAGATTCGTGACAGCAAAGAAATCTGGAACTGCGCAGTAATCCAAATCTAGTACTTACTTTTCTATCAAAGACTTTACTTGGCACAATAAAACACAAAACTAAGATAAGGAGAGGTTGCTACAGTAGTAAACAACTTCCAAGACACAAAATAAAAACAAAGTACTGTAGGTAAAAACATGGGTTGTCTCCCATAAGCGCTTTTCTTTAACGCCTTTCAGCTAGGCGCAGAAAGTGTATATCAAGTATTATCGAAGGGTGGTGCATTCTCAGCGGGGTGCGGAATTTTCTCAACCAGGCATAGTATATTAGATACATAAGTTTTAGCATCTCCCTTTTCATTAGTCTTAGGCGTGCTACTCTCATCAAATAGATTTTCAGGAACAAGCCAAGCATAGTTATTTTCTAGTGCATCATTCATAGCTAGGAGCTTACATGGTATTGGTGCTTTGATCTCCCCACCATCATCAATATTATTAGTGTATCTTATTCTATCCATGTCCATCTTTTCAAGGAGACTAACAAAATTAGTATGCGAACCAAGCATATTAAATTTAGCAAAGACCTTTCTAGCTTCTCTTGCTAGACCACCAAATTCTCTACAAAGGGTTTCTAAAACAAAATCTTTCTTTTCCCCTTCTTCCATATCACCAAGTGTGAGAAACATGTGTTGGATTATAGGATTAAGATTAACAAATTTAGTTTCTAACAGGCGAACTAAATGCGCAGCAGCAATTTCATAAGTAGGCGCAAGGTCTACCAAGTGTCTATCTTCAAAATTTTCAATGGTACTAACATGATTGAAGAATTCTTCTATATTATTTCTCCCAACTATAGACCCGCGTCCTACCGGTATGTCTTTTGTGGTAAAATTAAAAGGAAACATGATGAATCAAGTAAAGTAAATGCAAGTAACAAATTTTTTTGTGTTTTTGATATAGCAAACAAGATAGCAAATAAAGTAAAACTAGCAACTAATTTTTTGTATTTTGATTTAGTGCAGCAAACAAAGTAGTAAATAAAACTAAGCAAGACAAAAACAAAGTAAAGAGATTGAGAAGTGGAGACTCCCCTTGCAGCGTGTCTTGATCTCCCCGGCAACGGCGCCAGAAAAAGCTGCTTGATACGCGTTCAACACGCGTCCGTTGGGAACCCCAAGAGGAAGGTGTGATGCGTACAGCGGCAAGTTTCCCTCAGTATGAAACCAAGGTTATCGAACCAGTAGGAGCCAAGAAGCACGTTGAAGGTTGATGGCGGCGGGATGTAGTGCGGCGCAACACCAGGGATTCCGGCGCCAACATGGAACCTGCACAACACAACCAAAATACTTTGCCCCAACGAAACAGTGAGGTTGTCAATCTCACCGGCTTGCTGTAACAAAGGATTAACCGTATTGTGTGGAAGATGATTGTTTGCAGAAAACAGTAGAACAAGTATTGCAGTAGATTGTATTTCAGTAAAGAGAATTGGACCGGGGTCCACAGTTCACTAGAGGTGTCTCTCCCATAAGATAAACAGCATGTTGGGTGAACAAATTACAGTTGGGCAATTGACAAATAAAGAGGGCATGACCATGCACATACATATCATGATGAGTATAGTGAGATTTAATTGGGCATTACGACAAAGTACATAGACCGCCATCCAACTGCATCTATGCCTAAAAAGTCCACCTTCAGGTTATCATCCGAACCCCCTCCAGTATTAAGTTGCTAACAACAGACAATTGCATTAAGTATTGCGCGTAATGTAATTAGTGACTACATCCTTGAACATAGCACCAATGTTTTATCCCTAGTGGCAACAACACATCCATAACCTTAGAGGTTCTTGTCACCCCTCCAGATTCACGGAGACATGAACCCACCATCGAGCATAAATACTCCCTCTTGGAGTTACTAGCATCAACTTGGCCAGAGCATCTACTAATAACGGAGAGTATGCAAGATCATAAACAACACATAGATATAACTTTGATAATCAACATAACAAGTATTCTCTATTCATCGGATCCCAACAAACGCAACATATAGAATTACAGATAGATGATCTTGATCATGTTAGGCAGCTCACAAGATCCAACAATGATAGCACAATGGGGAGAAGACAACCATCTAGCTACTGCTATGGACCCATAGTCCAGGGGTAGACTACTCACACATCACTCCGGAGGCGACCATGGCGGCGTAGAGTCCTCCGGGAGATGATTCCCCTCTCTGGCAGGGTGCCGGAGGTGATCTCCTGGATCCCCCGAGATGGGATCGGCGGCGGCGGCATCTCTGGAAGGTTTTCCGTATCGTGGCTCTCGGTACTGGGGGTTTCGCGACGGAGGCTATTTGTAGGCGGAAGGGCAGGTCAAGAGGCGGCACGGGGGCCCCACACCACAGGGCCGCGCGGCCAAGGGGGGGCCGCGCTGCCCTAGGGTGTGGCCCCCTCGTGGCCCCTCTTCGTCTCCTCTTCGGACTTCTGGAAGCTTCGTGGCAAAATAGGACCCTGGGCGTTGATTTCGTCCAATTCCGAGAATATTTCGTTACTAGGATTTCTGAAACCAAAAACAGCAGAAAACAGCAACTGGCACTTCGGCATCTTGTTAATAGGTTAGTTCCAGAAAATGCACGAATATGACATAAAGTGTGCATAAAACATGTAGATAACATCAATAATGTGGCATGGAACATAAGAAATTATCGATACGTCGGAGACGTATCACGCGGCCAAGGTGGGGCCCGCGCCAGCCTATGGGGGGCCCATGGCGGCCCTCCTCGGTCCCTCCTTTTGGCTGGCTTCGTCTTCTGGAAAAATAAGATCTTCAGTGTAATTTCCGTCAATTGTTGATCTTCCAAAATATTGCATTCTGACGGTGCTTTTTCCAGCAGAATCCTGACTCCGGTGAGCGATTCTCCAATAATCATGAAACATGCAAAATAGGTGAAATAACATAAGTATCATCTCTAAATATGAAATATATCAATGAATAACAGTAAATTATGATATAAAATAGTGATGCAAAATGGACGTATCAACTCCCCCCAAGCTTAGACTTCGCTTGTCCCCAAGCGAAACTGAACTCGGTAAACAAGACCACATGTTTATGGAGTGAAGAGTCGATAAACCAAATATGGACAAGAAGCATCATATTAATTCACACAAGACATTCTAGTGAACAACTTCCTCATATAATTCAACTTGAAACAAGTAGAAGGTAATCACAAATAAAGGTGCACAAGAAATCATAATTGGTGATGGCAAATTTCATTCTTGGTCAGAGAACAACTAATCAGATTGTACTTATCTGTCGAGCAGCGCTCTTATGTGAAAGCTTATATGGCATAACTTGCATACTCAATCATAATAATCTCCTCATAATCATTGATAACTTTCAAAGCTATATTTAGCCAGATAAAACTTGTACTAAACAAGGTAGAATAAAAGGCATGATTAAGTAGATCACAATATAAATGGTTTGATCACAACAACTCAATTGCTTGCTTCAGATGGAGGGAAATAGGTTTACTAACTCAACATAAAGTAAAAGATAGGCCCTTCGCAGAGGGAAGCAGGGATTAAATCATGTGCTAGAGCTTTTTCAGTTTTGAAATCATATAGAGAGCATAAAAGTAAAATTTTGAGAGGTGTTTGTTGTTGTCAACGAATGGTAGTGGGTACTCTAACCCCCTTTCCAAACAGACTTCCAAAGAGCGGGTCCCATGAAGGACGTTATCTCTACCAGCAAGGTAGATCATCCCTCTTCTCTTTTGTTTACACATGTACTTTAGTTTTTATTTATTTATGGGTGACACTCCTCCCAACCTTTCCTTTCACAAGCCATGGCTAACCAAATCCTCGGGTGCCTTCCAACAATCTCATACCATGGAGGAGTGTCTATTTGCAAAATTAAGTTGCTTACTGATGAATCAGAGCAAAACATGTGAAGAGAGTTATTAATGAAAGTTAATTAATTGGGGCTGGGAACCCCGTTGCCAGCTCCTTTTGCAAAATTATAGGATAAGTGGATGAAGCCACTAGTCCATTGGTGAAAATCTGCCCAACAAGATTGAAAGATAAAACACCACATACTTCCTCATGACTTTTGAATTATTTAAAGGTAGCACATGAAGTATTTACTTAGAATGGCAGAAAATACCACATAATAGGTAGTTATGGTGGACACTGATGGCATAGGTTTTGGGTTAAGGTTTGGATGCACGAGAAGCATTCCCTCTCAGTGCAGGTCTTTGGCTAGCAAGGTTGATTAGCAAGCATAAGAGTTGAGGGAAACAAACAAATATACATGTGATAGAAACAATCATGCATCTTCCTTGTAAGCACAAACAATTTTAACTTCAGAATACTAAGCTAAGAGCTAACAAGAAAGAAAGATAATGAAATAACATATCTACATGTATTTCCTCTTTTCTACTTAAACTCAAAGTGTTGTTGCTATTGACCAATGCCAAGTTTGCCAAAACCAAATAGATTTACTCAATGCTCCCAAAGTGATACCAATACTAACAACAAGATCAATCATATAGCAGAGATTGCAAACTAAAATAAGATGTGCAATATGTAAATGATAAGACTTCTCATTAATATTCCCTAACGATAACTCACACCAAGGGATACATAGATAACCAACTAAAAGAGAGATACTTCCACACTGCAACCCATCTTATATGATAACTTCCCTACTCATGATATGACACTACTTGATAGTAAAAAGGTAAAAGATAGTGATGATGTGATACCGCGGCACTCCCCCCAAGCTTGGAACAAACCAAGGGGGTGCCAATACCAATGATGAATTACTCCTTCGGCGGTGGTGGCGATGAATTCTTGCCATCATCAGACTTCCAAGGAAGAGGCTCTCCATCAACAAACGACATCTTGGTCTCACGAATCCTGAAACTAGCAGCATAGCTTATGTGTTTAAACCTGTTTTCATACTCACAGTTTTGATTCTGAGCATCATAGAGTTGAGCTTGGAGTTTGTTGGTGGTGTCGTGAAGCGAGAGGATGTCGTCCCACAGCCTTGCAGTCTCCTTCTTGTGTCCATCAATAAGTTCAGACACAATCTTGTGAAAGATGTCCACTTCACGCTCAGCCATCTTCTTGTAGTTGAAGACCTCTTGTTCTAGTTTCTCCATCCTGTCTTCCAAACTTCCTTCTCCTTTAGGACCCCGGACATCTTTGATCTGCAACTCTCCATCTACGAGCAGCAATTCCTTGGGGTGCATCTTCAGCTCGCTCATGTACGGGTTGACGACGTCCTCAAAGAAGCTGTCCTTCGGAGTTCCCGACGAAGACATGGTGGCTCTAGATCAAACAGATCCCGGCAGAAAACAGCTCGAAACAAAACACGACGAGAAAACGATATACGGACCTCCAGGGGTCCGGGAGATTATATAGCAAAAAATTTCACGACGAAAGGAAAGTACCAGGTCGAACCAGAGTCGGAGAGGGACAACGAGGATCTATCCTCATAGGGCGGCGCGGCCAGGCTAGGGCCCGCGCCGGCCTATGGGGGCACGCCCTCGTGCGTCTCCTCCACTCTGTTTCGATCTCGTAATTTTTCATATTTTCCAAAAATAGCAAAAACATTGTTCGGAAAGTTAAACGCGGACTTTTTATTACCAGTACTGTTACCTATTCAAAGTCGAACTCTGCAGAACTGTCAATTTGGCCTTTGATGAAAGCTTCCGGAGTTACCACTCGAATAACATCAACATCTTCATTATAAGAATCTCCAGAAATATAATGCTTGAGTCTTTGTCCATTCACCACTTGTGTGGCATCGCCTTGCAGAGAACTAATTTTAATTGGTCCTGAACGATACGCCTCCACAATGACATATGGTCCTTCCCATTTTGAGAGTAATTTCCCTGCAAAAAATCTGAGACGAGACCGATACAATAGGACTTTATCCCCAACATTAAATTCTCTTTTGATAATTCTTCTATCATGCCATTTCTTAACTTTCTCCTTAAAGAGTTTAGCATTTTCATAAGCTTCACTTCTCCATTCATCTAGAGAACTCAATTGTAGCAATCTCTTCTTACCGGCAAGTTTAGGATCTTTATTTAGTTCTCTTACAGCCCAATAAGCTTTGTGCTCTAGTTCTAAAGGTAAATGTCAAGCTTTCCCATAAACCATTTTATAAGGAGACATACCCATAGGATTTTTATAAGCAGTTCTATAAGCCCATAGTGCATCCTTCAATTTACTAGCCCAATTCTTTCTAGATTTATTAACAGTCTTTTGTAAGATAGATTTAATCTCTCTATTTGATAGTTCTACTTGCCCACTAGTTTGAGGATGATAAGCGGAAGCAATCCTATGATTAATACCATATTTAGCAAGAGTTTTTCTAAAACCACCATGAATAAAATGAGAACCTCCATCAGTCATGAGATATCTAGGAACTCCAAATCTAGGAAAAATAATATCTAAAAGCATTCTTAAATAGGTCTCACCATCAGCACTTTTTGTGGGTATGGCTTCCACCCATTTAGTAACATAATCAACAGCAACAAGTATATGAGTGTTACCTTCTGAAGAAGGGAAAGGACCCATGAAGTCAAATCCCCAACAATCGAATGGTTCAATAACAAGAGTATAATTCATAGGCATTTCATTGCGTCTGGAGATATTACCAACCCTTTGACATTCATCACAAGATAAAATAAACTTTCTTGCATCTTTAAAGAGAGTTGGCCAATAAAAACCCGATTGTAGAACCTTTTGTGCGGTTCTATCTCCGGCGTGATGTCCTCCATAAACACTACCATGACATTTACTCAATATCTCTTGTTGTTCATATTTGGGAACACATCTTCGCATAATACCATCCACTCCTTCTTTATATAAGTGTGGGTCATCCCAAAAATAATGCCTCAAGTCATAAAAGAATTTCCTCCTTTGCTGAGCTGAAAAGGTTGGAGGCAAGTACTTGGAAATAATAAAGTTAGCATAATCAGCATACCAAGGACTATCTCGCGAGCTCACCTTTATTACAGCCAATTGTTCATTTGGAAAACTATCATTAACATGAACAAGATCATAAGCAATATTTTCCAATCTAGATAAATTATCAGCAACACGATTATCAGCACCTTTCCTATCTATAATATGCAAATCAAATTCTTGCAAAAGAAGCACCCATCTAATAAGCCTTGGCTTAGCATCTTTCTTTTCCATAAGGTATCTAATTGCAGCATGATCAGTATGAATTGTAACTTTTGAATCAACAATATAAGGCCTAAACTTGTCACAAGCAAAGACTACATCTAATAATTCTTTTTTAGTAGTAGAATAATTTCTTTGAGCAGCATCAAGAGTCTTACTAGCATAATGAATAACATTCAATTTTTTATCTATTTGCTGTCCAAGAACAGCACCTACAGCAAAATCACTAGCATCAAAGGTAAATTCCAATCAGGAGGTTCAACTACAGGAGCAGTTGTTAAGGCTTTCTTTAGAGTTTCAAAAGCTTCCTTACAATCATCATCAAAAACAAAAGGTACATCTTTTTGAAGAAGATTAGTAAGAGGCTTTGAAATCTTAGAAGTCTTTAATAAATCTCCTATAAAACCCATCATGACCAAGAACACTACGAATACCTTTAACATCCCTAGGATAGGGCATTTTCTCAATTGCTTAAACTTTAGCTCTATCAACTTCAATACCTCTCTCGGAAATTTTATGTCCCAATACAATTCCTTCATTAACCATAAAGTGGCATTTCTCCCAATTAAGAACAAGGTTAGTTTCTTCACATCTCTGCAAAACTTTATCAAGGTTTCGCAAGCAATTATCAAAAGAATTCCCATAGACAGAAAAATCATCCATGAATACCTCTACAATATTCTCACAAAAGCCATGAAAAATAGCAGACATGCATCTTTGAAAAGTAGCAGGAGCATTACATAAACAAAAAGGCATACGCCTATAAGCATAAGTTCCATAGGGACAAGTGAAAGTGGTTTTCTCTTGATCTTTAGTTTTAACAGCAATTTGTGAGAACCCAGAATAACCATCAAGAAAGCAAAAATGAGTATTTTTAGATAACCTTTCTAACATTTGATCAATAAAAGGTAAAGGGTAATGATCTTTCTTAGTAACTTTATTAACTTTTCGATAATCAATGCACATTCTATACCCTACAACTACTCTTTGAGGAATGAGCTCATCATTATCATTAGGCACAACAGTTATTCCTCTTTTCTTTGGAACACAATGCACATGACTAACCCATCTACTATCAGCAATAGGATATATAATACCAGCTTCAAGAAGTTTTAATACCTCATTCCTTACCACATCCTTCATCTCAGGAATTAGACGACACTGATGTTCAACAACAGGCTTTGCATCATCTTCCATATTAATGGCATGTTGGCAAATAGAGGGAGAAATCCCCTTCAAGTCATCAAGAGTGTAGCCAATTGCTCCTCGGTGTTTCTTCAATATTTCCAATAACCTTTCTTCCTCAAACTCTAAAAGCTTAGAACTAATAATAACAGGATATATTTTCTTATCATCAATATGAGCATACTTAAGATTATCAGGCAATGGTTTTAAATCAAAAAAATGATCTTCCTTAGGTGGTGGTGTTGTACCTAGATCTTCAACCAGCAAATCATGTTTAAGAACAGGTTGACAAAGGAAAATTTCATCAAGCTCATTCCTTTCTTCCCTAAAAACTTCACTTTCACTATCCTCCAAATGTTGCTCCGAAGGATTATTAGGAGCAAGAGCAATAGATGCACACTGTTCAACTCTAAAATCATTATTAGGCAAATCAGCTTTATAAGGAGTTTTGGCAAATTTGGAGAAATTAAACTCATAAGATTCACCAGCAAATTTGGTCACAATTTTCTCTTTCTTGCAATCTATAACAGCTCCACAAGTATTCAGAAAAGGTCTACCAAAAATGATAGGACAAGACTTACTAGCAGCAGAACCAAGTACTAAAAAGTCAGCAGGATATTTAATCTTACCACATAGAATTTCCACATCTCGAACAATACCAATAGGAGAGATAGTTTCTCTATTAGCTAGCCGAATAACCACATCAATATCTTCAAGTTCACAAGAACCAATTTCATGCATGATCTCCGTGTAAAGCTCATAAGGAATAGCACTAATACTTGCACCAATGTCGCATAAACCATAATAACAATGATCACCAATTCTAATAGAGAGCATAGGAACACTGGTTTTCCTAGACTGATTAGGATGCGAAACAATATTAGAAGCATCTTCACAGAAAATAATATGACCATCTTTGTGGGGCCCCGGACTTACCAGTCCAGAACTCCTGTTATGCATACAATTTCACGATCCTAAGATCATTCCATCGTGAATACATAACCGAACTGATACCAGATTACATCATCCATTACAGTACCGAAATAACATTAATGTGGAAGTCTTACATCATAGGCCATCAAGGCCGAAGTTCAACAAATAGCAGCGGAATTTATTTGACTTCAAACAGCGGTGGAACCCCACGTCAGGCCTTTACCCTACAGGCGGCTGACTAGGAGAGCGACCTAGTTCGCGTCTTCGGCGTCGTACTCCTCTTCTTCGTAGTACTCCTCTTCAAAGTCTGGCCAAGTAAATAGCCAGGACAACAATGCCAATGAGTACGTTTGAATGTACTCGCAAACCACCTTAGAGAGAAGTAAAGGATATGCAATATGGCAGTAGCAAGGAATAAGCACTAAACTAGGGCGACAAGGAGCGAGAGGTGGTCCCTCTCGAGAGTTTGACATATCTATATCTTTGTTGAAAACTTTTTGTAAACCATTTTATTTTGCAGACTAATAGGTAAGGGTGACCCAATTTCTTTTCCGGCCATCTTATATGGCCATCAAAACCTTTCCAACTGCCACCGTACCTCTCTGGTACATTTCAACCAATCCCATTGACATCATTTTCCCAAAACAATTTTTGAGAAAAACACTTTTATAAATCAAAACTCCTTTTGATACTCAGCACTTCCTATCCCACATCCATTGCCACGGACACGGCTATTCGAATAGATTTTTCACTCTGCAGAGGTTGTACACTTTCCCCACAAGATCCGAATACTCGTCGTGTGGGCATCCTCCCTGCATAATAACATATGCCACGACCAGTACCCGATCGTAGTTTTTTGCCTGCTCGCCTTAGCCTAAGACATGCCGAATGAGTTGTACCTCCCAACACCAGAGTCCGGAATGCCGTTTACCCAGGAGTTGCAAAGTCCCTGGCATACCCGACCCTCCGGAATGCCATCCAATCTCTTAGGCATCTTTCAATGGGAGCTCATAAGTTGTACCCCGCGTACCTGAAAAGGCAAATGGGTTGCGTCCCTTCTCATGGGAAGAACCCCGGTCGAAGCGTCCATGGTCGGACTGCCACTATATTTGCAGGACTCAAACTAAGGCGAGACAGACTACTACGCTACGCCCCGTCCCACTAAAGGGTAATGTGGTTGTACCGGCTAGGTCCGGTGATGTACTCAGTCAACAAAAGGTTTTCGAAAACAATTTTTCTTCACTTCCTTTGCTCCAAGTAAGCCTTTTCTTTTCAAAGACATTTAATCAACACCACACTTGGGCAGGGCTACCCCATTCCAAGGTTTTCAAAAAAAAAACTTTATTTTCAGAAAACATTTCCATAATCATTTTTCCAGGGCTCCCAACCTATAGTCCAATTCTTCTTCGAAAAGTGGCGACAAGGATGACAAGGTGATAAGCACCATATCACTAATAGAGAGGTGATCTGTAGGTATCAACGAGGGCTGCACCTTAAGGGTGGAATAATA
This sequence comes from Lolium perenne, assembly GCF_019359855.2. Taxonomy (NCBI): domain Eukaryota; kingdom Viridiplantae; phylum Streptophyta; class Magnoliopsida; order Poales; family Poaceae; genus Lolium; species Lolium perenne. Next base: position 199,967,284 of record NC_067245.2, on the reverse strand, counting down.
AATCTCCGGGTGGCACTAACCACCAACAAAAGAAAATAGAAGACATGCACTTTTATAAAACATGTAATAATGCATGAATAAGATATATATATAGGATCAGAGGTGCATCAAGAGGTGGCTTGCCTTGATCAGCAAAGTGCCCCTGGTCTTCCTCTTCAATCCCTCCGAAGTCTCCTCCTCCTTCGTTTCCGGCGATGTTCGAATCTAGCGTCGCAAAAAGAAAACAACAAGACATACCCAATCAACAAACCATACCAGAATAGTTCACACAAAAATTTGGGAAAATTACAGTATGTAAAGGGTTACTAATGCAAGCTACTGAAAGTGGTTTCATCCATTTATGATTTTTAAAACAAAATATATGATTTTTGCAATTCCAGAATTGACTTAGGAACCATTTAAATGGTCTAAATCTTTCTGTAAGTCACAAAAATGCATGCAGCATACCTACTTAAAGCTAATGACATGTAGAACACACATGCACAAGAATCACTTCCAAATAAAGTTTTAAATAATTTAGACAATTTAAATGAGACAGAAACCAGAGTATACAAACAACAAGCCACACCAGTATCAGAGCATTACCAACCAACACCAAACGTACCCCTGGATAGGTGAGACTAAATGTGAACTAACCCCACTGGTTTGACATTTTTCTGATTTGTAAAAGATTTTATAAAAATCAAATACTGAAAAGATATACTGTTTTAGTAATTAAATCCTTGGAATTAAACTATAACTCTTAAAAATATTTCCTTTGGCACAAAATGTCCCTATAGATATATCTACCAGTAGCACTTGGGTTTGTTTCAAAATCTTTATTATTTTTCAAACTAAAAATCATTTGCTAGCTCCCTAGACAGATCTTGTTTTCTAAACCAATTCAAATCCAGGAAGCTCCTGCATGTGAGGCTAGTGCCAAAATAAAGCTACTTAAATACACTTCACAACCAAATTAACCTCATGCAGAAAGGTTGCATAAATATCACACACTAAATAAATTACACAATCAGATACTTTTTAGGTTTGTAATTTTCAGCACATATTTACAGCACTAAATCACATGCATGCAATTGTATGTGGTTAAGAAAACATATGTGAGCATCTAGGAACTTGAATCAACTCAATTGGTCACTGGATGAATTTGTGGTGATTTAAAAGCTGAACCGAGATTTGCTGTAAGGTTAATAGGAAGAAAAGGAGAAAGAAAGGAAAGGGGCCGACGCTGCTGGGCTCGCCGGATTCGGCCCAGCAACGGCTCCGCAGCGCGGGAGCCCGCGATTTGAACGGAGGGCGACGCGGAGGACACGCTGGCGTGCGGGCCAGCTGCCTGGACGCATGCATGCGTCAGATTCTAATCCGACGGCGCATGCATGATCGTCCAGCTCGCGACGCGAGCTCCTGCGCCGCTGCTAACCCTGGCTACTGCGGGGCACGGCGTGCTCACCTCCGGTCGCAGAATTCGCCGGGAGCAGGTGCGTTGGACGCAGGGGAGGATTCTCTCTCGAATGACGGTGGTGGCGCCGAAAACAGCAGGGTCGGGCGGTGGTTGACGTCGACGGCGCGGCCGCGCTCGCCGGCGACAGCAACAGAACGGCGCCGGCGTCTGCATGGCACAAAAAGGGCAACCAATGGCGTCTCAGACCGAGCACAAAAAGAGAAGAGGAAGGGGAGTGGAGGCGCGACAGCGACAGCAACCTCCACCAATGGCTACGGTGGCGAGGTGGTGTGCACGGCAGGGAAGAGCAGAGCTCCTCTCCGCTCAGGAGGGAGTGTGGAGTGATGGAAGGGGGGAAATGGTGGCGAGGGAAGACGCAGAGGGATTCCAGGGCATTTTATGCGAGCGGGGATGGTGCACGGTGGACTTGGTGCGGCGAGGCGGTTCACGGTGGGCGGCAGCGTGGGATAGGTCGAGTAGGGTGGTGCCGCTGTGTCTCTGATGGACGGTGCCGAGGTTTGGACGAGAGCATGCGTCGCTGGCGCAGTGAAGAGGGAAGACGAGCTGGCGGCAGAGGCGCCTGCCAGCTGCTCGACGCAAGGACGGGACACGGCCATCGGCGTAGGCAATCACGGGGTGGGCTGGGGTTGTCGCTGCGTGCGCCTCTGAGGTGGTGGCGTGCGGTGGCAAGTGTAGAGGACGGGCGGGAGCGACCAGGGCGAGGTGGTGAGGTAGCCGACGTGGCCATGGCCACGGCGACGTGCACGGTCACCACAGGGTGGCCTGCGTGGGCCAGGGTGAATGAGCAAGGGAGGTGGCGCCTGGTGAGGTGAGAAAAAGGGGAAGACATCGACAGATGATCTGGGGAGGTGCTGTCCATCAGCAGAGAGAAGGGAGCGAGCGGCTGTCCTCATGTGGTGACCATGGTGGTGAGAGGACGGGAGAGATGGTCTAGACCGATTAGGGGAGGGACAGGAGGGAGAAGTAGGGTGTACAGGTGCTTCAGGTTTGGATGCATCTGGTTGGCATGCAATGTTGGCAGCAAGTGCTCACCAAGTCCCGGCCTCACCTTCTCTCCTTTCCCTTTTTCCTCACTTACCCGATGGGGAAATGGCCATGCATGCACATGTGTGTGTGGAGAGTGAGAGAGGGGAGATGGGGTCGAGTTAAGTATCCACCATGCTCGTGTTTTGGAGAGTGGATTATGAGAAGAGGGGAATAGAGAGAGATGGTGGCTTGGCAGCATGTGCTTGGAGCTAGCCAAAACCATGCATGCACACACCACCAAGCCTCCCGGCCAAACTCCTCTCTCTCACTCACTTTCTCTTACACACGGTGAGAATTTGGTAAACACAAGTGGACAACATAATTAGGCAATATGGCTGTATAAGAGATAGTGTGAGTGCAAGAGAAAAAAAAATAGGGAGAGAAGTGTGTTAGGATATGGTCCAAGTGACCCTTTCCAAATTTGTGTCCCCTTTCACCATTTCAGCATGACTATCTTATTTTGATTTTTGGAGAAACAAGGATAGTAATGAATTGAGATTAATATCATTTGTCTAAATAAATTTTCAAAACCAAATTTGGTTAAGTAGAGAGAAGGAAAGAATTAAAACAAAACGAGGTAAAAAGTGATCTATTAGGATCCACTTATGTAATAGGGGAAATTTCAAAACCTAGGGTTTTAATAAGAAGGGTATTTAATTTCACACGAGTCAAGTAAGGAAATAGTGACATAGTTTGTGTCATGAACAAATTTTAATTAAAACTAGAAATAATAAGGGGGTCACATGAAGATAGGGATCTTTGGGGTTTACACCATAATGTAATCATGTACACAAGTACAAACACACACCTTCTACAATCAAAGGCAGAACCAACTATATGCATGCAAGGTTGGAAACAGAAAAAGTTTTTGGTTGGCCCAAAAATTTGCTTTCCAAATTTTTAAATCAATGCAGAAAAGTTGGGTTGTTACAATCTTCTACATTTTCAGTCACAAGATCTTTAACTATTGCAATAGCAGGTTCAACCTTTATTTGCTCTTCAGGTTCTATAGGTTTCTTTGCACTTTTATTAACCGCACTAGTTATAACAGAATACTCCTTCATTTTAGCAGGGAAAGGAGTTTTTTCAATATAAGCTTCAGGAAGAATATGATCAACAGTTTCAATTACAACACATTTATTTATAGATGAGTCAGTTTTATCTTTGTACGGTTCATGATACTTATCAAAATTCTTCCTAGGCAATTCAAAATGAGAGGCAAAAGCTTTATAAAAATTTGCAATAACTTGAGAGTCAAGACCATAAGTAGCACTCATATTACGAAATTTATCAGTATCCATAAAAACTTCAATGCATTTATAATCATAATTTATACCTGACTCTCTATCTTTGTCATTCTCCCATCCTTCAGTATTCTCCTGAATCCGATCAAGAAGGTCCCTTTTAAACTCTTCTTTGTTGCGTGTAAATGATCCAGAACAAGAAGTATCCAGCAAGGTCTTATCTTGAAAAGAAAGTCTTGCATAGAAATTATCAATGATAATATTACCAGGAAGCTCATGAATGGGGCATTTGAGCATTAAAGACTTCAATCTCCCCCATGTTTGGGCAATACTCTCTCCATCATGAGGCCAGAAATTATATATGCGGTTCCGGTCTTTGTGAATTTCACTTGGAGGATAGAATTTAGAATAAAATAGAGGCACATTATCATTCCAATCAAGAGAATCCCCATTCTTCAGTAATTTATACCAATGCGCCGCTTTACCAGACAGCGATATAGAGAATAGTTTCTTCCTAACTTCATCCATAGCAATACCTGCACATTTGAATAACCCGCATAATTCATGTAAAAACAGTAAATGATCTCCAGGATGGACAGTTCCATCCCCTTCATAGCGGTTATCCACAACACGTTCAATAATTTTCATAGGTATTTTGTATGGAACCTCTTTCTCACCTGGCGCCTCATCCACTACCTTTGTAGTAGTAGTAGATTTTCCAAATAGGAATTCAAGAGAAGATCTCTCCATAATGAATTATAGCAGCAGGCAGAAATAAAATCAGCACGTACAGTAAAAGTTTCCCTTACCAATTCCACTTACCAATAGCGCTTCACTCCCCGGCAACGGCGCCAGAAAATAGTCTTGATGACCCACAAGTATAGGGGGTTGCTGGCGTGCAGTTGACGTGGGAGTTAGAAATCTGTGTGGTGTAATTTTTCTTCACGTCCCCGGCAACGGCGCCAGAAAAAGAGGCTTGATACGCGTACAGCACACGTCCGTTGGGAACCCTAAGAGGAAGGTGTGATGCGTACAGCAGCAAGTTTTCCCCCAGTAAGAAACCAAGGTTTATCGAACCAGTAGGAGCCAAGAAGCACGTTGAAGGTTGATGGTGGCGGAGTGTAGTGCGGCGCAACACCAGGGATTCCGGCGCGCAACGTGGAACCTGCACAACACAACCAAAATACTTTGCCCCAACGTGACAGTGAGGTTGTCAATCTCACCGGCTTGCTGTAACAAAGGATTAGATGTATAGTGTGGGTGATGATGTTTGCAGAGAACAGTAAGAACAAGTATTGCAGTAGATTGTATTCGATGTAAAGAATGGACCGGGGTCCACAGTTCACTAGTGGTGTCTCTCCGATAAGAAATAGCATGTTGGGTGAACAAATTACAGTTGGGCAATTGACAAATAAAGATGGCATGACAATGCACATACATGTTATGATGAGTAGTGTGAGATTTAATTGGGCATTACGACAAAGTACATAGACCGCTATCTAGCATGCATCTATGCCTAAAAAGTCCACCTTCAGGTTAGCATCCGCACCCCTTCCAGTATTAAGTTGCAAACAACAGACAATTGCATTAAGTATGATGCGTAATGTAATCAACACAAATATCCTTAGACATAGCATTGATGTTTTATCCCTAGTGGCAACAGCACATCCACAACCTTAGTACTTTCTGTCACTGTCCCATATTTAATGGAGGCATGAACCCACTATCGAGCATAAATACTCCCTCTTGGAGTTACAAGTAACGACTTGGCCAGAGCCTCTACTAGCAACGGAGAGCATGCAAGATCATAAACAACACATAGATGATAGATTGATAATCAACATAACATAGTATTCCATATTCATCGGATCCCAACAAATGCAACATGTAGCATTACAAATAGATGATCTTGATCATGTTAGGCAGCTCACAAGATCCGACAATGATAGCACAATGAGGAGAAGACAACCATCTAGCTACTGCTATGGACCCATAGTCCAGGGGTGAACTACTCACACATCATTCCGGAGGCGATCATGGCGATGAAGAGTCCTCCGGGAGATGATTCCCCTCTCCGGCAGGGTGCCGGAGGCGATCTCCTGAATCCCCCGAGATGGGATTGGCGGCGGTGTCTCTGGAAGGTTTTCCGTATCGTGGCTCTCGGTACTGGGGTTTTCTCGACGAAGACTTTTTATAGGCGGAGGGGTAGGTTTAGGGGCGTCACGAGGGGCCCACACAACAGGGCGGCGCGGGCCCCTCCTTGGCCGCGCCGCCTTAGTGTGGTGCCACCTCGTGGCCCCACTTCGTATCTCCTTCGGTCTTCTGGAAGCTTCGTGGAAAAATAAGACCCTGGGCGTTGATTTCGTCCAATTCCGAGACTATTTCCTTTGTAGGATTTCTGAAACCAAAAACAGCAGAAAACAACAACTGGCTCTTCGGCATCTTGTTAATAGGTTAGTGCCGGAAAATGCAAAAATATGACATAAAGTATGTATAAAACATGTGAGTATCATCATAAAAGTAGCATGGAACATAAGAAATTATAGATACGTTGGAGACGTATCAGCATCCCCAAGCTTAGTTCCTACTCGTCGCCGAGTAGGTAAACGATAACAAAGATAATTTCTGAAGTGACATGCTATCATAATCTTGATCAATACTATTGTAAGCATATGTAATGAATGCAGCGATCCAAAGCAATGGTAAAGACAATGGTTAAACAATTGAATCATATAGCAAAGACTTGTCATGAATAGTACTTTCAAGACAAGCATCAATAAGTCTTGCATAAGAGTTAACTCATAAAGCAATAAATTCAAAGTAAAGGCATTGAAGCAACACAAAGGAAGATTAAGTTTCAGCGGTTGCTTTCAACTTTCAACATGTATATCTCATGGATAGTTGTCAATGCAAAGTAATATGATGAATGGAAATACGCAAGCATGTAAGAATCAATGCACAGTTAACACAAGTGTTTGCTTCTAAGATGGAAGGAAATAGGTAAACTGACTCAACATAAAAGTAGAAGAATGGCCATTCGAAGAGGGAAGCATGAATTGCTATATTTGTGCCGGAGCTTTTATTTTGAAAACATAGAGAGAGCATAAAAGTAAAGTTTTGAGAGGTGTTTGTTGTTGTCAACGAATGGTAGTGGGCACTCTAACCCCCTTGCCAGGCATACTTTCAAAGAGCGGCTCCCATGAAATTTTTTATTTTTGGGTGACACTCCTTCGAACCTTTGCTTTCACAAACCATGGCTAACCGAATCCTCCCCACCTTTAAGGAGTGTCTTTTTATTTTAGTTTTATTTAGATGACACTCCTCCCCACCTTTGCTTTCTCAAGCCATGGCTAACCGAATCCTCGGGTGCCGTCCAACAATCACATACCATGGAGGAGTGTCTATTTTTTGTAAAATTATGAAGGTTAATTAATTGGGGCTGGGAACCCCATTGCCAGCTCTTTTTGCAAAATTATTGGATAAGCGGATGAAGCCACTAGTCCATTGGTGAAAGTTGCCCAACAAGATTGAAAGATAAACACCACATACTTCCTCATGAGCTATAAAACATTGACACAAATAAGAGGTAATAAATTTTGAATTGTTTAAAGGTAGCACTCAAGCAATTTACTTTCGAAAAATGGCAGAAAATACCATGTAGTAGGTAGGTATGGTGGACACAAATGGCATAGTTTTTGGCTCAAGGATTTGGATGCACGAGAAGTATTCCCTCTCAATACAAGGCTTAGGCTAGCAAGGTTGTTTGAAGCAAACACAAGTATGAACCGGTACATCAAAACTCACATAAGAACATATTGCAAGCATTATAAGACTCTACACTGTCTTCCTTGTTGTTCAAACCCTCACCAGAAAATATCTAGACTTTAGAGAGACCAATCATGCAAACCAAATGTCAACAAGCTCTACAGTATTTCTTCACTAATAGGTGCAAAGTATATGATGCAAGAGCTTAAACATGAGCACAACAATTGCCAAGTATCAAATTATTCAAGACATTATACCAATTACCACATGTAGCATTTTCTGTTTCCAACCATGTAACAATTAACGAAGCAGTTTCAACCTTCGCCATGATCATTAACAATAAAGCTAAGAACATATGTGTTCATAAGGAACAGGGGAGCGTGTCTCTCTCCCACACAATGAATGCTAGGATCCAATTTATTCAAACAAAACAAAAACAAAAACATACAGATGCTCCAAGTAAAGCACATAAGATGTGATGGAATAAAAATATAGTTTCACTAGAGGAACCTGATAATGTTGTCGATGAAGAAGGGGATGCCTTGGGCATCCCCAAGATTAGATGCTTGAGTCTTCTTGAAATATGCAGGGATGAACCACGGGGGCATCCCCAAGCTTAGAGCTTTCACTCTCCTTGATCTTATTGTATCATCCTCCTCTCTTGATCCTTGAAAACTTCCTCCACACCAAACTCAAGACAAACTCATTAGAGGGTTAGTGCATAATAAAAAAAATCACATGTTAAGAGGTGACATAATCATTCTTAACACTTCTGGACATTGCACAAAGCTACTGAAAGTTAATGGAATAAAGAAATCCATCAAACATAGCAAAACAAGCAATGCGAAATAAAAGGCAGAATCTGTCAAAACAGAACAGTCCGTAAAGACGAATTTTTCAGGGGCACTAAACTTGCTCAAATGAAAATGCTAAAATTGAATGAAAGTTGCGTACATATCTGAGGATTACTCACGTAAATTGGCAGATTTTTCTGAGTTACCTACAGAGAATACTACTCAAATTCGTAACAGCAAGAAATCTGTTTCTGCGCAGTAATCCAAATCTAGTATGAACCTTACTATCAAAGAGTTTACTTGGCACAACAATGCAATAAAATAAAGATAAGGAGAGGTTGCTACAGTAGTAACAACTTCCAAGACTCAAATATAAAACAAAAGTGCAGAAGTAAAATCATGGGTTGTCTCCCATAAGCGCTTTTCTTTAACGCCTTTCAGCTAGGCGCAGAAAGTGTGAATCAAGTGTTATCAAGAGATGAAGCATAAATATCAACTATACATTGTATCTTATCTATGTAAGTTTCAGAGGCTCCTTTTTCATTACGCTTAGGCTTGCTACTCTCATCAAACAAATTTTCAGGAACAATCCAATCAAAATTCTTTTCTAGTGCCTCGCACAGTCCTAAGAGCTTGCAAGGTATTGATGTTTTAATATCCCCCTCATAATTAACTTTATTAGTGTAATTTTTTCTATCTTTTTCCATCTTTTCAAGGGTGCTAGCAAAGTTGGTATAAGAGCCAAGCATATTATATTTAGTAAAGACTTTTCTAGCTTCTCTTGCTACATCACCAAATTCTTTAAGAAGGGTTTCTAAGACAAAATCTTTCTTTTCTCCTTCTTCCATATCACCTAGTGTAAGAAACATATGTTGTATTACAGGATTGAGATTAACAAATCTAGCTTCTAACATGTGTACTAAAGAAGCAGCAGCAATTTCATAAGTAGGAGCAAGTTCTACCAAGTGTCTATCTTCAAAATCTTCAACCGTACTAATATGAGTGAAAAAATCGTCTATATTATCTTTTCCAATGATAGACCCGCGTCCTACCGGTACATCCTTAAGAGTAAACTTAGGAGGAAACATGATGAAATAAGTAAAGTAAATGCAAGTAACTAATTTTTTTGTGTTTTTTATATGGAGAACGCAAACAAGATAGTAAATAAAGTAAAGCAAGTAACTAATATTTTTTTTTGTATTTTGATATAATGCAGCAAACAAGTAGTAAATAAAGTAAAGCAAGACAAAAACAATGTAAAGAGATTGGAAGTGGAGACTCCCCTTGCAGCGTGTCTTGATCTCCCCAGCAACGGCGCCAGAAAAAGAGGTGCTGGCGTGCAGTTGACGTGGGAGTTAGAAATCTGTGTGGTGTAATTTTCCTTCACGTCCCCGGCAACAGCGCCAGAAAAAGAGGCTTGATACGAGTACAGCACGCGTCCGTTGGGAACCCCAAGAGGAAGGTGTGATGCGTACAGCAGCAAGTTTTCCCCCAGTAAGAAACCAATGTTTATCGAACCAGTAGGAGCCAAGAAGCACGTTGAAGGTTGATGGTGGCGGAGTGTAGTGCGGCGCAACACCAGGGATTCCGGCGCCAACGTGGAACCTGTAGGATAACGTTGCATAAAAAACAAAAATTTTCCTACCACGAACACGCAATCCAAGCCAAGATGCAATCTAGAAGACGGTAGCAACGAGGGGTTTATCGAGTCTCACCCTTGAAGAGATTCCAAAGCCTACAAGAGGAGGCTCTTGTTGCTGCGGTAGACGTTCACTTGCCGCTTGCAAAAGCGCGTAGAAGATCTTGATCACGATCGGTTCCGGCGCCACGAACGGGCAGCACCTCCGTACTCGGTCACACGTTCGGTTGTTGATGAAGACGACGTCCACCTCCCCGTTCCAGCGGGCAGCGGAAGTAGTAGCTCCTCTTGAATCCGACAGCACGACGGCGTGGTGTCGGTGGTGGTGGAGAAGTCCGGCGGAGCTTCGCTAAGCGTGCGGGAAGTGGAGGAGCGGGGCGGCTAGGGTTTGGGGAGAGGGGGGCGCCGGCCACTATGGGGTGCGGCCACCTTGGTGGTGTTTGAGGTGGCCGGCCCCCTCCCCCTTGGCCCTCATTATATAGGTGGAACCCCAAGAGTTGGTCTCCAAGTCTTCGAATAAGACCCGAACCAAAAACCTTCCATATGGAGGGGAAACCTAGCCAAGCTAGGACTCCCACTAGAGGTGGGAGTTCCACCTCCCATATGGGGGGGTGGCCGGCCCCCTAAGGGGGAGTCCACTTGGGACTCCTCCCCCACTAGGGTTGGCCGGCCATGGAGGTGGAGTCCCATGTGGACTCCACCTTCCTTGGTGGTTTCTTCCGGACTTTTCTAGAACCTTCTAGAACCTTCCATAGAACCTTCCGCGACATTTTAATTCACATAAAATGACATCCTATATATGAATCTTATTCTCCGGACCATTCCGGAACTCCTCGTGATGTCCGGGATCTCATCCGGGACTCCGAACAAATATTCGAACTCCATTCCATATTCAAGTTCTACCATTTCAACATCCAACTTTAAGTGTGTCACCCTACGGTTCGTGAACTATGCGGACATGGTTGAGTACTCACTCCGACCAATAACCAATAGCGGGATCTGGAGATCCATAATGGCTCCCACATATTCAACGATGACTTTAGTGATCGAATGAACCATTCACATACAATACCAATTCCCTTTGTCACGCGATATTTTACTTGTCCGAGGTTTGATCTTCGGTATCACTCTATACCTTGTTCAACCTCGTCTCCTGACAAGTACTCTTTACTCGTACCGTGGTATGTGGTCTCTTATGAACTCATTCATATGCTTGCAAGACATTAGACGACATTCCACCGAGAGGGCCCAGAGTATATCTATCCGTCATCGGGATGGACAAATCCCACTGTTGATCCATATGCCTCAACTCATACTTTCCGGATACTTAATCCCACCTTTATAGCCACCCATTTACGCAGTGGTGTTTGGTGTAATCAAAGTACCTTTCCGGTATAAGTGATTTACATGATCTCATGGTCATAAGGACTAGGTAACTATGTATCGAAAGCTTATAGCAAATAACTTAATGACGAGATCTTATGCTACGCTTAATTGGGTGTGTCCATTACATCATTCATACAATGACATAACCTTGTTATTAATAACATCCAATGTTCATGATTATGAAACTAATCATCCATTAATCAACAAGCTAGTTTAAGAGGCATACTAGGGACTTCTTGTTGTCTACATATCACACATGTACTAATGTTTCGGTTAATACAATTATAGCATGATATATAAACATTTATCATAAACATAAAGATGTAAATAATAACCACTTTATTATTGCCTCTGGGGCATATCTCCTTCAGTCTCCCACTTGCACTAGAGTCAATAATCTAGATTACATTGTAATATACCTAACACCCATGGCATTCTGGTGTTGGTCATGCTTTGCCCTAGGGAGAGCTTTAGTCAACGGATCTGCTACATTCAGATCAGTGTGTACTTTGCAAATCTTTACTTCTCCATCTTCGATGTACTCGCGAATCGAGTGGTAACGCAGCTTGATATGCTTCAGCCTCTTGTGTGACCTTTGCTCTTGTGCATTGGCGATGGCACCCATGTTATCACAGTAAATGATTAATGGGTCCAATGCACTAGGAACCACACCGAGCTCTACAATGAACCTCTTCATCCATACCGCTTCTGATAAAGCCTCTGAAGCCGCTATGTACTCTGATTCTGTTGAAGACTTTGCCACCGTGCACTGCTTCGAGCTTGCCCAGCTTACTGCAGCACCATTCAATATAAACACGTACCCAGATTGTGACTTAGAGTCATCAGGATCAGTGTTCCAACTTGCATCGGTGTAACCACTTACAACGAGCTCTTGGTCACCTCCATAACAAAGAAACATATCCTTAGTTCTTTTCAAGTACTTCAGGATATTCTTGACCGCTGTCCAGTGTTCCATTCCTGGATCACTTTGATATCTGCTAGTCAAACTAACAGCATGTGCTATATCCGGTCTAGTACATAGCATGGCATACATGATAGATCCTACTGCCGAGGCATAGGGGATTTTACTCATCCTTTCTCTTTCTTCTGCCGTAGCCGGTCCTTGAGTCTTACTCAAAACTTTGCCTGGTAACATAGGTAAGAACCCTTTCTTACTTTCGTCCATTCTAAACTTCTTTAGAATCTTGTCCAGATATGTACTCTGTGATAGCCCTATTAGGCGTCTGTCGTGGGATCGTCACGGCATATGCCATAGGGTGGCTAATCGAAGTGGTTCCTGAGGGATCTCACGGCGGTATCCGGATGCGGGTATGGGCACGAGCGACACGGCGACGTACCCAGGTTCGAGGCCCTCCGATGGAGGTAAAACCTCTACTCCTGCTATGAGTGTATATGATGATCACACAATACAATGGTGCTCCTAGAGCTATGTCCGGCTACTCCTGGGAGGCTAAGGGAGACGATGGTCTCTCTCTCAGGGCAGCTCTATGGGTGGAGTGAAGTAAGAATGATCGATCCCCTGCACGAGAGGGGGTAGTGCGGCTTATATAGGCGCCGGCACTTTACATATAAGACCCTATAGTTTACTGGCCGGCCTGGCCGGCTTCGGCTTCCGCTCCTTCCCGAGGCGGTGATGTCAGGAGCCGTTGAGGCATCGTGGCCTGTCCCATCCGGCTGCCACGGTCAGCGGTATGGAGAGGAGGTGTCCCTGTCGCCGTCAGCCACTGTAGCCAGTACGGATCGTCGTAAGCCCTGGCGGCCTGTCCGGCGCGTGGCACTATTGCTCCACAGTGCCCCGCATTTTACGGAAGATGGAGTCAGCGTGGACTTTCGGAACCCGGATCACCAACCCGGTTCCTTCCAGTGCAAGACTCGCCAGCCTCGAGTCGGTCTGAGGTACAAACCCCAGTCGGATATGGCTTGTAGAAGCCGGCCCAGCTACAGCATTGGTGGTCGTAGCCAGGCCGACTAGGACCTAGAGCCAGCCGGCTTCCGGACCAGCCGGCCACAGCGCAAGCCGGCTGCTCCTAAGCCGGCCTTTGCCGCGAGCCGGCCAGTGGCCAGCCGGCTGCTCCGCGTCCATTGCCCTATCCGGGGTCTTCCCCCCGACATTAGCCCCCGAAGCTGGCAAGGTCCTGCGTCTAGAAGGACCTAGGCAGGTTTTCCTGGCTTCTCGAATATATTTGACGGCACTTGGAGGGGCTGACTGAGAATTTCCATTCAGCCGGCTGCGCCCTCATCCGGCTCGTTTCCGCCGGCTGCTTCTAGCCGGCCGCTTTTTACACTTATGCAGCTTTCGTTTTCCCGCAAGCTTTGGTGGCGCCTCCGCCTTGTTGACGACTTTTAGTCCGAGTTGAACTTATTGTCCGGCTCCGGCTTGCGGCGCGCCGGAGTCTCCGCCGCCTCGGGTCCTGTACCCGACTTGACCGGTCTGACGCCTGGCGCTGCGGTCGGTTCGTCTGGTCACATCAATGCTCCCGCCGGATCCGGTGCGGTAGTGGGGGACGTGGTGTGGCCGTTTTCGGTAACCGCTGCCGTCGTGGGGGGAGTTACAGCGCAGTAAATCCCGATCGTGGCCCACGATCGCCACGTGGCCACGCAACTGGCGCGCCAGGCGGCTATAAATGCCCCCGGTAGCGGTACCGAGGCGCCCTTCTCCTTCCTCGCGCTCTTCGTCCTCTCACTCAAGCTCTCTCCTTTCTTCGCTCGAGCGCTCCGTCGCACGCCAACACTCCTGGCGAACTCCGGCGAGCAGTTGCCCCGACGTTCTCCCGCCGGGCCGCCGCCGCCACTCCACCAATCCGGCGCCACGGGGCCGCGCGTTTCCACGGAGCGTCCTCAGCCGCCACCGTCGCCGCCGCCATCGCAAGGCTCTTCGTCGCCGTTTCGCCTCTCGTGGTCAACCTCTTCCTCTTCTTCGACAATGGCCTCCGCCAGCGGATCGTGGAGGGGCTCATACATGCGGGAGGACGACATCGAGCGGCTGGTGCGCCTCCGCCGGATCCCGTCGGCGGTGGTCTGTCGGGCGCCCGGCGAGGAGACGGAGCCCGAGCCGCAGCCCGGCGAGCGCGTCGTCTTCGGCGCGCACCTTGATCGCGGGCTGGGCCTGCCGGCTTCAACCTTCTTCCGGCAGTTCCTCGACAACTTCGGCCTGCAGCCGCACCACCTGCCGGCCAACGCGTGCGTCCTCCTCAGCTGTTACGTGGCGTTCATGGAGGCCTACGCCGGCTTGTGGCCAGACATCGACTTCTGGAGCCGGCTGTTCTACTTGAAGGCGCAAACCACCGAGGGCCGCCTGCGAGCCTGCGGCGCCGCCTCGATCTACACCCGGCCTGGTACGCCCTTCCCCAAGATCCCCACCGTTGACTCGGTGAAGAACTGGCAGATGTCGTTCTTCTATGTGCGCAACGAGGGGCAGCTCGTCGACCGGATCAACCTGCCGGAGTTCAACCCGGCTCCTCCCGTCGGCCGGATCAACTGGAGCTACAACGCCCGCACGTCGGATCCGGACGCCGAGGTGAACCAGCTCTGGGACTTCTTGGGGGCGGCCGTCGAGAACGGGCTGACTGCGGAGGATCTCCTCTGCACCATCGCTGAGCGCCGGGTGCTGCCGCTCCAGAGGCGCACCCACAAAATCGGGCACATGTCCGGCCGGTTCGACCCGAACCGGACGTCCAAGGCGGTGCTCACCAAGGCCCAGGTGGCCAGCCGGGTGAACAACATCACCAAGGCAAACATGCCGGACGACTGGAACTACGGGCTGGCGCCCCGCGACAGGGACCACCCGCCCGAACGGGTAAGCTTGTGTTTTTCGCCGGCTTCCGGCTTGCGGCTGCGAGGCCGACTTCCTTTTGCTTCTGCCAATTTTTGGCTTGTTGTTTGCTCATGCTTTTTCTTTCTTTCTAGCTCTTTGAGCGCCAGAACACCGAGGACGGCGACCTGGCGACGAGGAGGTGGACGCCGGATCACGTCGATCCAGCTGACCAAGCCGGTGACCAGGCCGGCGACGACGACCTGCTGCAGGCGCCTGATCTAGGCGGCCAGGGGGAGCACAATCCGCCCCCCTCACCAGAGCAGCAGGAGGACGAGGAGCCGGTGACGTCCGGCACGGGGCCGATCCCGGCCGTGCCTCTGCGTGCGAGGCCGCCAAGCACCACGGCGACTTCGGCGCGCCAGGGGAAGAAGCGGGCCAGCGAGCCTCGCTCCACTGCCGCCTTGGAGGCGAAGGCGAAGAAGCTCCGCCGGCAGCAGCCGAAGAAGGTTCCGGAGCAGGCCGGGTCAGTTCTCTTTCTCTTTCTTGTTTGATTCCTTTTCTTTCCTTACTTTTTATGCTTATCTTCTCCTTGTTTGTCCGGCTAGGGCTCCCATCAAGTTTACCCAGGGTGGCGGCCAGGGTTCCCCACCGATGCTTGGCCAGGGTTCCCCTCCCGGAGCGTCGCCGCCGCCGGAGCCGACGAGGGATGAGCCAGCCAGGCGGGAGCCGGCAAGGGATGAGCCGGCGCGCACGGAGGGTGCCGACTCGCGCGCACTGGTGAGGACGGAAGCCCCATCGGCGTTGCAGCAGGGCCTGCACGTGGCCAAGGGCGCTCTTCTTCTTCAGGTGCCGTCCGCCTCCGACTCCAGCCTTGGCTCGGCTGCCACCATGGAGCAGGCGTGGCTCCGCGCCGACTCCTACGAGGTGACCAGCCGGGAGGGGAACCCTGGCCAAGCATCGGTGGAGATGTTCTTCTCCAGCCTGCAGGCCCACCTCAAGGCCAGGGCTGCCGAGACCGCGGCCAGCGTTGCCAAGGTGGAGGAAGCCGGCAAGGTAAGCTTTATCTGTTTTTTGATTTGGTTATCATCCTGGTAGCCCTCCGAGGCATGGGCCGGCTGCTTGGAGCCGGCCCGGGTTTCGCCTAGCTGACTGACTTTCTTTTTTCCTTAGGCTGTGATGGATCGGCGCACCACTTTGTATAATCGCGCCGTTACCCATTACCACAAGGCCAAGCTGGACCGGGCCGACTTGGCCCGCGAGCTGGGAGCCGCCAAGGGTGAGCTCTTGCTTCTTTCGACTCGATGTCTTATTTTCTTTTGAATCTTCGTTGGCTGACGTTTCTTTCCGGCTGCCTCGCAGTTGAAGCCGCCAAGGTCCCGCGGCTGGAGTCGGATCTCCGGGCTGCTCGCGCCCAGTGCGCCGAGAGCGAGGAGGCGGGCCGTTCTTCAGCCGCCAAGCTCAAGCTAGCTGAGCAGGAGCTGGCACGGCTGCGCCTGCTGGAGCAGAACCACCTCTCTGAGCTCAACTCCCTTAGGACGGCGGAGAAGGAGAAGGTGGACGATCTGAGCCGGCGGCTAACGGAGGTGGAGAAGCAGCGGCTTGCGCTGCAAGAGGAGGTCACCGCCAAGTCCACGGAGCTGACGCCTACCGCCAAGCGCTGGACGGATGAGATTGGCGCACTTGATCGCGGCTTGGCGGGTGAGTGCACCTTAATGTTCCTTTCCCTTTGCCGGCTTTCGGCTGTCGGCTGCCGGCTTTCGTTGGCAGCCGGCAGCAGAAACTTCTGATGTCTTTGCTATCTCCATCTTCGGGCTGGTGGCGGTCGGTTCTTGCCGGCTGCCGCCAGGCTTTTCCTTTTGGCTTAGGACTTCGAAAATTTGCATTTTTCAGCTTATTTCGGCTTCGATGATTTCTGACTTGCTTCGTCTTGCAGCGGCCTTCCCGGAGACGCAGGACGCGGCTTTGGCAGCCGTTGGCGTTGCGCGCGAGTCTAGGAGGCAGGAGACCGGCGAGGGCAGCTCGGAGTATTTCTCCATGGAGGATCACATGGCGTCCATGGCTGCCCGCGTCGAGCCCATCACCAAGCTCGGCTGGGAGCTCCGGAAGGCGGTTGAAGAGCTGGCGCCGATGCTGTGGCCTGAGGAGGCGGTGCCGCAAGATATCTCCAGCCTCACCTCCCTGATGGAGCGGGCGCCGGATCGCTTCCTCGACTGGAAGGAGTCGGCCACGCGCGCTGGCGCCGACATGGCGCTGTCCTTCGTCCTCTCTTGGTACAACGAGGTGGACCTGGGGCAGCTTGAGTTCCGGCGAGCCGGCGTGGAGGACAAGCTCCCAGCCGAATACAAGGCCGCCCGTCTTGCTCGAGCCAGCACCATCGCCGACTTCGTCGACAAGGCCCTCTTCATCGCGGACCCGAACCCTCCTCCATCCGATGAGGACTACACGGAAGATGAGGAGGCGGAAGACGAGCCCGAAGACGACCCGGCAGCCGGCTCCGCGGACGCTCCTCCGGCTGGTCCTTCTCCAGCCGCGTCTTAGTTTTACCTGTCTTTCCAGTTGTTCTTTTGCCAAGACAATTTATTAAATCCCCGGGATGCCGGGTGCGCATGTATGAATATTATCGTCCTTTAATTATGTCACACTTTAATGTGTTTGTTAATCATTTGTGTGCCGAGTTGCTTTCTTTCGACTCGTTCGCTTTTTCCCATCCGCCCCACTCTTTGGCTGTGCTCTTGCCGGTCGTACGTCCGACTTGCGATCCGTCGCCGGATCAAGAGCGGGCCGCCGGGGTGAGGCTCGATAAGTATTTCAGTCGAACGAGCTGAATTCGGCAATTCGGCACTTTCATGAAAAGTTGCAAGTCAACTCGCTTTTACTCTTTCCCTTAGTCGTTTTTCGCGTGTCGGCTCCCTAGGCCTTGCTCCCGCCAGCCGGACAGCCGGGTTGCGGTCTGTAGCTGGATCGGAAGCCGGCTGTCGGAAACCGGATCACGTTACTGAGCCGACCGCGTGAGAGGGTTCAAGCCAATTGGCGAAACAGAGGTAAAGTACGCGAAAAACTTGTCGGAAACGGCGCTCTTGGCGCGTGCTTTTTCATAGCTTACAAAAGGGATACAAGGGATACATACATTCCTGCTCTCATGTGTAAAATGGGCGGAGTAAGTTGACATTCCAGGGACGTTTAGTCTCCTCGTCAGCCTTGTCCGGCTTGTTTTTCTTAGCCTCTTGGGCATCTATGAGATAGTAGGAATCATTGCCTACTGCCTTGCTCACGATGAAGGGACCCTCCCATGGGGATGACAGTTTATGCTGTCCGGCTGTCCGCTGGATCAGCCGGAGCACTAGGTCTCCTTCTCGGAATGCTAAGGGCTGGACCTTCCGGCTGTGATAGCGTCGGAGGCTTTGCTGGTAAATGGTAGATCTAGACGCAGCCAGCAGCCGGGCCTCTTCGACCAGGTCGACTCCATCTTCGCGAGCTTCTTTGGCCTCGGCTTCAGTGTAGAGCTTGATCCTTGGCGCGTCGTGCTCGATATCAGTCGGCAGGACGGCTTCGGCCCCGTATACGAGGAAAAATGGTGTGAAGCCGACTGAGCGGTTTGTCGTTGTGCGCAGGCTCCACAGCACATTGGGCAGCTCTTCAATCCAGCAGCCGGCTGCTCGCTCGAGCGGCTCCATCAGCCGGGGCCGGATGCCGGCTAGGACTAAGCCGTTAGCCTTTTCCACTTGTCCGTTGGACTCTGGGTGCGCCACAGAAGATAGGGCCATCCGGATCCCCATTTCCCCGCAATAGCGAGAGAAGATGCCTTGGGAGAAGTTGCTGCCGTTGTCAGTGATGATGCTGTGGGGGTAGCCGAACCTCACGATGATTTCCTTGAGGAATGTGACGGCTGTGGAGCCATCCAGCTTCTTGATTGGCTTGGCTTCGATCCACTTGGTGAATTTGTCAATCATCACCAAGAGGTGTGTCATGCCGCCTCGCGCCGTTCTGAATGGGCCTACCATATCCAAGCCCCATACGGCAAATGGCCATGTGATGGGGATGGTTTTCAAGGCGGAAGCCGGCTGGTGTCTTTTTTTTGCGAAGCGCTGACAGCCGTTGCACCTCTTCACCAACTCTTCTGCGTCTCTGAGCGCAGTCGGCCAGTAAAAACCGTGCCGGAAGGCTTTGGCCACTATGGCTCTGGATGAGGCGTGATGTCCGCACTCTCCTTGATGGATTTCCCGTAGGAGTTCAATCCCTTCAGCCGGCTCGACGCACCGCTGGAACACCCCACTTACGCTGCGTTTGTACAGCTGGTGGTTGATGATTGTATAGGCCTTGGCCCTTCTCTCAATCTGCCTGGCCTGGACTCTATCCTCAGGCAGCACACCGTCGGTGAGGTAGGAGAGGAATTCTTGTGCCCATGAAGGTACGCATCTTATCTCGAATACGCTAACCAACAGGGCCTCCTGCGTGGGAGCTTCCGGATCCGACTGCATGGTCGCCGGGTTCGGCTTGCTAGCCGGCGGGTTCGGCTTGCTAGCCCCCGAGTTTGGCGATGAAGCCCCCGGGTTGGACTGAGAAGTCCCCGGGTTCGGCATGGTAGCCGGCGGGTTCGGCTTGTTAGCCCCCGACTTGGGCGATGAAGCCCCCGGGTTCGGCTGAGCAGCCCCCGGGTCAGCCGGCACGAATATTGAATCTGAATCCGGTGACGGTATGATGGACGGCTTCTTGAGAACCGCCAAGGCGATGCCCGGCGGAATGGCTTGCCGGGTTGAACCAATCTTGGATAAGGCGTCAGCCACCTCGTTGTTTGCTCGTGGCACATGGTGGAATTCGCAGCCGTCGAAGAAGCCGGATAGCTGCTGGACATGGAAGCGGTATGAGGCCATGTTGGCGTCCTTCGCGTCCCAGTCGCCAGATGCTTGCTGTATGACCAAGTCGGAGTCGCCGAAGCAAAGTATGCGACGCACGCCAATCTCCTTGGCCAGCTTCAGCCCATGAATGAGCGCTTCATATTCCGCCACATTGTTGGATGCGGCGAAGTGGATCTGCAGGACGTAGTCCAGCCGATCTCCCTTGGGAGAGGTGAGGATGATGCCGGCTCCCAAGCCGTTGCGCATCTTCGAACCGTCAAAGTGCATCTTCCAGTGTGTGGAATCCGGCACAGGCGGCAGGTACTGCATCTCGGCCCAGTCGACGAAGAAGTCCGCGAGGATCTGCGACTTGATGGCTGTGCGTGGCTCGTAGAGGATGGTGTGGGCGGCTAGCTCCAGGGCCCACTTGGCAACCCGGCCGTTGGCATCCTTGCTGCCGATGATTTCCGCCAAGGGCACTGTGGCAACCACCTTGATGAGGTGCTCTTGGAAGTAGTGCTTGAGCTTCTTGGCCGCCATGTAGACACCGTAGGTGACCTTCTGGTAGTGGGGGTAGTTTTGCTTCGACTGGGAGAGCACTTCGCTAAGGTAGTAGACTGGACGCTGGACCAGCTGCTCCCTGCCGTCTTCTTTGCGCTCCACCACCAGGACAACGCTAACCACTCGATTGGTGGCTGCGATGTACAACAGCATCGGCTCCATTGAAGCCGGCGTTGCAAGGATTGGCGCGGTTGAGAGCACGCGCTTCAAGTCACGGAAAGCTTCCTCCGCCTGCGGTGACCAGACGAACTTGTCCGTCTTCTTCATCAATTGATACAGGGGCAGTGCCTTCTCCCCCAGCCGGCTGACGAAGCGGCTCAAGGAAGCCAGGCAGCCAGCGAACTTCTGGACGTCCTTGAGGCACTGCGGCAGTTCCATCTTCTCCAGGGCACTGATCTTGTCCGGGTTGGCTTCGATCCCTCGCTGAGAGACGAGGTAGCCAAGGAGCTGGCCAGACGGCACGCCGAATGTGCACTTGGCCGGGTTGAGCTTCATCCGAAATCTTCTCAGATTGGTGAAGGTTTCTCTCAGGTCATCAAGGAGGGTAGTCGTCTCCTTGGTCTTTACAACGACATCATCCGCATATGCGTGAACGTTTCTGCCGATTTGATCCTGCAAGCATTTTTGCATGCACCTTTGGTAGGTGGCGCCTGCATTTTTCAAGCCGAACGGCATAGTCGTGTAGCAATAAGCCCCGTACGGGGTAATGAACGAAGTCTTTATTTGATCAGCCGGATTCAAAGGAATCTGGTGGTAGCCCGAATAGGCGTCTAGGAAAGACAACAGTTCACAGCCGACAGTCGAGTCTATGACTTGATCTATGCGCGGCAGGGGGAAGGGATCCTTCGGGCACGCCTTGTTCAGGCTGGTGTAGTCGATACACATGCGCCAGGAGCCGTTCTTCTTCAAAACCAGGACCGGGTTCGCCAACCAGTCCGGGTGCAGCACTTCCATGATGAAGCCGGCAGCTAGGAGCCGGGCGATTTCTTCACCGATGGCCTTCCTTCGTTCTTCGGCGAAGCGCCTGAGAGGCTGCTTCACCGGCTTGGCTTCAGGCCGGACGTGGAGGTGGTGCTCAGCCAACTCCCTCGGCACACCCGGCATGTCTCTTGGAGTCCATGCGAAGATGTCCCGATTCTCACGGAGGAAGCTGGTGAGCTCGCTTTCCTATTTCTTGCTCAAGCCGGCACCGATGGTGACGTACTTGTCCGGCTGCGCCGGGTCCAGCAGGATCTTCTTGGTGTTGTCGGCCGGCTGGAAGTGAGTCGTCCCAGCCGGGTTGCCTGCAGCTGACATGTCTGTCTGCGCGGCTTTGGCGAGGGCGACGGCGTCGTGGATGAGCTGCTTCTCGGTGGTGATGACCAGCGTTTGGGCCATCTTGGAGCTCTGCGTGGCGCAGTCCATGGAGCGGCGATAGTCGCCGGCTACGGTGATGACCCCCTTGGGGCCAGGCAGCTTCATCTTCAGGTACCCATAATGGGGCACCGCCATGAACTTGGTCAGGGCCGGCCTGCCCAGGAGCACGTGGTAGGGACTCACGAGGTCCACCACCTCGAACTCGATTCTCTCGGTGCGAAAGTGATCCGGCTTCCCGAACATCACCTCCAGCGTGATCCGGCCGATCGGCTGGCAGCAGTGGCCTGGCACGATGCCGTGGAAGACGGTGGGGGTGGGGCGCAACTCGGCCTCCTGGATGCCCAGCTTGTGGGCGGTGTCGCGGTAGAGGATGTTGATGCTGCTGCCGCCGTCGATGAGGACGCGCGAAAAACGCACGCTGCACCGGGTTGTGCCGATGGTGGGGTCGAGGACCATGGCGTAGCTGCCCGGCTTCGGCAGGACAGCTGGTGTGTCGCGGCGATCAAAAGTGATGGCCTGCTCTGACCAGTTTAGGTACTGGGGGACCGGTGGTATGACCGCGTTGACCTCGAGGGAACGGCTCTGCTGGCTCGTCTTGTCCTCAGGCTCGGAGGTGAAGATGATGTAGGTAGCATCTTCGGCCAGATATCGGCCGGCATGGTGCACTTGGTTAGCCTCGTGGTGCTCGAGGTTGGCGTTCTCTGCGCCGGCTTGGCCACCTGGCCCGCCGGCTGGTGGGGGCGGGGGTGGAGGCGGGAGAGGTTCACCGCTTGTCAGCCGCTTCATGAAGTGGCAGTCGCGGGTTGTGTGGTTGGAGGGGTTCTTGCCGCTGTGGTACTTGCACGGCGAGTCGAGCATCTGCTCGAAGGTGTACTTCGGCTTCCACTGCCGGTCTTGCTTCTGGCGGCGGCTGCCGCCTGCCGCGTTGTCTGCCACGGCGGCTACGTGGGCGGAGCCGTACCGGCGGTCCGGCTGGTCACTGTGACGCTTGCCGCGGTAGTTGTCCCGCCGGCTGCCATGAGAGGCGCCGTCTGCCGGCTTGTGCTCAGCCGGCTTGTGGTGGTCCCGCCTGGAGGGAGCCGGTGCTGGGTCAGCCGGCGCCTTGCCGGCTTCTTCGGCCAGCGCGTACTTGTCCGCGATGGCCATCAAGGCGGCCATCGACTTGGGGTCACTACGGCGCAGCTTGTGCCACAGCATGGTGTTTGGCCGGCAGCCTCCCATGAAGAAGCTGATGGCCTGGATCTCGTGCACGCCCTCGCAGGAGTTGCGCATCTCGCACCAGCGCGTCAGGTACGCGCGATCCGTCTCGTCCGGGCCCTGCTTGCACATCTCAAGCTGCTGAGGGCGACCCGGCCGGCGGTAGGTGCCGGTGAAGTTGCTGACGAAGGCCTCTTCGAAATCCAGCCAGCCGTTGATGCTGCCGGCTGGCAGGTTGTTGAGCTAGGTGCGGGCGGAGCCGACCAGCATCAGGGGGGAGTAGCGTACCGCCCATCGCTTGTTGCCTCGAGAGATGCCGACTGCGGTGGAGTAGTCCTGCAGCCAGTCCTCCGGCTTGGCGGTGCCGTCGTACTTGGGCGTGTCGCGGGGGAGCTGGAAGCCGTCGAGTACGGGCTCGTTGGCGATGCGGGGCCCGAAGCACTTGGGGCAAGCCGGCGCCTCCTCTTCCGCGATGCGGGATTCGACCAGCCGATCGAGGCGGTCTCTGGCATCGGTGGGCTCGATGCGGGGGCCCAGCCGGGAGCGTGCCGGCTGGCGTGTGCCGGCTGCTTCTGGAGCCGGCCGGTGCTGACGGCGGGGCTCGGAGTCTTGCTCCTGGTTCCGGCTCGGGGGAGGCCGGCTACGGCTGCTGCCGCTCGGCTGGTGGCTCGGCCGGCCCGAACTTGCGTGCGTGGCCCGGGAGTCACGGTGCCGGCTTGGTGCTGGGGAGGCGGACTCGGCCGTGTCCCTGGCGCCTTCCCTGTCGTTGCCTGCAGCGCCACGAGCGTGAGAAGCTCTGGGGGCATTGACGTACCTGGGGTCGGCCGCCTGCTTGTTGGCTGCGTTGAGCAGCTCAGTCACCCGCATGGTTTGGCGGCGTAACTCTTCGCCTTCAAGGCGGTTCAGCTCTTCTGCGGCGGCTTGTGCTGCGCGCATGTTCTTGTCGGGGGTGTTGTAGACGGGTAGCTCCGCGGACAGAGTCGGCGAAGGAGCGCCGTCGCGGGCGATCTCAGCGCCAAGGTCGCGGCCTCTGCGGCGGATCTGACCGGCTCGGCTGGGACCGTCGCCGCCTGGAGTGAGGCCGTGGGCGCGGTTGTACTCGCGCTGGGTGATCTCCATCTGGCGCTTAGCAGCAGCCAGTTCTTCGGTTTGCTTGAGGAGGAGCTGGCGGTGCGCCTCCAGATCCGCCTCGATGGTGGTGGGGTCGCCGCCAGGCGTGAGCGGGGTGCTCAGCTTCGCCCGGACTTCGTCCAGCTGGGACGGTGGCGGTGGCGCCTTTGGGCCCGAGCCGGAGGCGTTGGGGTCGACGTTACGCTCCAGGTTGGGGCCACGGGTGCGCGGGTTCTTGGTGGGGAGCTCCTCGCCAGCCATCATGACTTGCACGACGACGGGGCTGGCAGGTGCGCTGCTGCCGGCTCGCGGAGGAGGGCTTGCGCAGCGCAGGACCTGCCGCGGGTAGCGCGGCGGTGCGACGGTAGCGACGTAGACGTCGTGGCCGCCGAAGGAGATGACGCTGCCGCCGGCTGGGAAGGGCCGGTCAGCGAAGCAGCCAGCGTTGTCGCTGACGCAGTCGAGGGAGCCGAATCTCCAGATCAAGCCTGAAGCGACTCGCTCGCCGGTGGTGATGGTGAGGCCCGTCCGGATGAAAACACCGGCCGAGGATGCTGAGGGCCCCACGGTGGGCGCCAAATGTCGTGGGATCGTCACGGCATATGCCATAGGGTGGCTAATCGAAGTGGTTCCTGAGGGATCTCACGGCGGTATCCGGATGCGGGTATGGGCACGAGCGACACGGCGACGTACCCAGGTTCGAGGCCCTCCGATGGAGGTAAAACCTCTACTCCTGCTATGAGTGTATATGATGATCACACAATACAATGGTGCTCCTAGAGCTATGTCCGGCTGCTCCTGGGAGGCTAAGGGAGACGATGGTCTCTCTCTCAGGGCAGCTCTATGGGTGGAGTGAAGTAAGAATGATCGATCCCCTGCACGAGAGGGGGTAGTGCGGCTTATATAGGCGCCGGCACTTTACATATAAGACCCTATAGTTTACTGGCCGGCCTGGCCGGCTTCGGCTTCCGCTCCTTCCCGAGGCGGTGACGTCAGGAGCCGTTGAGGCATCGTGGCCTGTCCCATCCGGCTGCCACGGTCAGCGGTATGGAGAGGAGGTGTCCCTGTCGCCGTCAGCCACTGTAGCCAGTACGGATCGTCGTAAGCCCTGGCGGCCTGTCCGGCGCGTGGCACTATTGCTCCACAGTGCCCCGCGTTTTACGGAAGATGGAGTCAGCGTGGACTTTCGGAACCCGGATCACCAACCCGGTTCCTTCCAGTGCAAGACTCGCCAGCCTCGAGTCAGTCTGAGGTACAAACCCCAGTCGGATATGGCTTGTAGAAGCCGGCCGAGCTACAGCATTGGTGGCCGTAGCCAGGCCGACTAGGACCTAGAGCCAGCCGGCTTCCGGACCAGCCGGCCACAGCGCAAGCCGGCTGCTCCTCAGCCAGCCTTTGCCGCGAGCCGGCCAGTGGCCAGCCGGCTGCTCCGCGTCCATTGCCCTATCCGGGGTCTTCCCCCCGACAGCGTCTTGATCTATCTCTATAAATCTTGATGCCTAATATATACGATGCTTCACCAAGGTCTTTCATTGAAAAACTATTATTCAAATAACCTTTAACACTGCTTAATAGTTCTATATCATTCCCGATCAACAATATGTCATCTACATATAATATTAGGAATGCTACAGAGCTCCCACTCACTTTCTTGTAAATACAGGCCTCTCCATGACACTGTATAAACCCGAAGTCTTTGATCACCTTATCAAAGCGTCGGTTCCAACTTCTTGATGCTTGCTTCAGTCCATAGATTGAACGCTGAAGTTTGCATACTTTGTCAGCATTTTTAGGATCGACAAAACCTTTGGGTTGTACCATATACAACTCTTCCTCAATGTCTCCATTAAGGAACGCCGTTTTGACATCCATCTGCCAAATCTCATAATCGAAAAATGCAGCTATTGCTAACAAAATCCTCACAGATTTTAGCTTCGCTACAGGTGAGAAAGTCTCATCGTAGTCAACTCCTTGAATTTGTCGGAAACCCTTTGCGACAAGTCGAGCTTTGTAGACAGTAATATTACCATCTGCATCTGTTTTTCTCTTGAAGATCCATTTATTCTCGACAGCCTTTCGGCTATCAGGTAAGTCTACCAAAGTCCATACTTTGTTATCATACATGGATCCCATTTCGGATTTCATGGCTTCTTGCCATTTGTTGGAATCTGGGCTCATCATCGCGTCTTCATACGTCGCAGGGTCCTCATCATTGTTATCCACAATCATGACATTTAGACAAGGATCATACCAATCAGGAGTGGTACGTTCCCTTGTCGATCTGCGAGGTTCAGTAGTTTCCTCGTTCGAAGTTTCATGATCATTATCATTAGCTTCCTCTGTTGCCGGTGTAGGCGGTACAGGTACAACTTCCGGTACTGTGCTACTCTGATCAACGAGTATAGATTCATCAATCTCATCGAGTTCTACTTTTCTTCCAGTCACTTCTTTAGTGAGAAATTCTTTCTCAAGAAAGGTTCCGTTCTTAGCAACAAAGATTTTGCCTTCGGATTTGTGATAGAAAGTATACCCTATAGTTTCCTTAGGGTATCCTATGAAGACGCATTTCTCCGCTTTGGGTTCTAGCTTGTCCGGTTGTAACTTCTTTACATAGGCTTCGCAACCCCAAACTTTCAGGAACGACAGCTTAGGTTTCTTATTAAACCATAATTCATACGGTGTCGTTTCTACGGATTTTGATGGTGCTCTATTTAAAGTGAATGCGGCTGTCTCTAATGCATAACTCCAAAATGATAACAGCAAATCAGTAAGAGACATCATAGAACGAACCATATCTAAGAGAGTTCGATTACGACGTTCGGACACACCGTTACGTTGAGGTGTTCCCGGCGGTGTCAATTGTGAAAGTATTCCGTATTTCTTTAAATGCATGCCAAACTCATAACTCAGATATTCACCTCCATGATCAGATCGTAGAAATTTGATCTTCTTGTTACGTTGATTTTCTACTTCACTTTGGAATTCCTTAAACTTCTCGAAAGTTTTGGATTTATGTTTCATGAAATAGATATACCCTTATCTACTCAGATCATCTGTGAAGGTTAGAACATAACGATAACCACCGCGCGATGCTACGCTCATTGGTCCACACACATCGGTATGTATGATTTCCAATAAGTCAGTAGCTCGCTCCATCATACCAGAAAATGGAGTCTTTGTCATTTTTCCCATTAGACATGCTTCGCATCTATCAAGTGACTCAAAGTCAAGTGATTCAAGTAATCCATCAGTATGGAGTTTCTTCATACGTTTCACTCCAATATGACCAAGACGACAGTGCCACATATAAGTAGAATTATCATTCAATTTAATTCGCTTAGCATCAATGTTAT
Organism: Lolium perenne; assembly: GCF_019359855.2. Lineage (NCBI taxonomy): Eukaryota > Viridiplantae > Streptophyta > Magnoliopsida > Poales > Poaceae > Lolium > Lolium perenne. Next base: position 199,939,784 of record NC_067245.2, on the reverse strand, counting down.
GTATATGCGTATCACTACTATCGAGATCTAACAGAAATAAGCCATTCTTTTGTGGTGCTCGACCATAAAAGATATTATTCATAAAAATAGAACAACCATTATTCTCAGACTTGAATGAATAACCGTCTTGCATTAAACAAGATCCAGATATAATGTTCATGCTCAACGCGGGTACAAAATAACAATTATTCAGGCTTAAAACTAATCCCGAAGGTAGATGTAGAGGAAGTGTGCCGACAGCGATCACATCGACTTTGGATCCATTTCCAACGCACATCGTCACTTCATCTTTCAGTAGTCTTCGTTTATTCTTTAGTTCCTGTTTTGAGTTACAAATATGAGCAACCGAACCAGTATCAAATACCCAGGTACTAGAACGAGAACTAGTGAGATAAACATCTATAACATGTATATCAGATATACCTTCTTTCTTCTTCTTGACAAGGCCGCTCTTCAGATCAGCCAGATACTTGGAGCAATTACGCTTCCAGTGTCCCTTCTCCTTGCAGTAATAGCACTCAGCATCAGGCTTAGGGCCGTTCTTAGGTTTCACAGGAGGCGTGGCAGCTTTCTTGCCACCCTTCTTGAATTTTCCCTTAGACTTGCCCTGTTTCTTGAAACTGGTGGTCTTGTTGACCATCAACACTTGGTGCTCTTTCTTGATCTCAATCTCAGCAGCTTTTAGCATGCCAAAGAGTTCAGGTAACTCCTTGTTCATGTTCTACATATTGTAGTTCATCACAAAGTTCTTGTAACTTGGTGGCAGTGATTGAAGGACATGATTAATCCCCAGTCTGTTAGGAATCACTATTCCCAAGTCATCGAAGTTTCTTCGCATGCCCGGTCATGGCGAGCATGTGCTCACTAACGGAGCTGCCTTCTTCCATCATGCAGCTGAAGAATTGTTTCGATGCTTCATAGCATTCCACGGCCGCATGAGTCTCAAAAATAGCTTTCAGCTCTTTCATCAACTCATGAGGATCGTGGTGCTCAAAATGTTTTTGAAGATCGGATTCCAGACTGCATAGGATGGCACACTGAACTTGAGAGTACCATATTTTCCGAGTCTCGTAAACAGCTTTTACTTCATCGGTTTCAGTTTCTGCAGGAGGGTCACCTAGCGGTGCATCAAGCACATATTGCAGATTTCCGCCAGAGAGGAAGATCCTCACATGACGGAACCAGTCGGTGAAGTTGCTACCGTTACTCTTAAGTTTTTCTTTCTCTAGGAACTGGTTAAAATTGATTGGGGACACCATCTCTACAACATATATTTGCAAAAGTTTAGACTAAGTTTATGACAAATTGAGTTCAAATTTTAATTCAACATAATTAAAAATCTAGGTGAACTCCCACTCAAAACAATATCCCTCACATTGTCTTAGTGATCACACGAACCAAATCCACCGCACCTATGTCCGATCATCACGAGACAAGGTGTGATTTCAATGGCGAACACTCAAAGTGTTCATCATATCAACCATATGATTCATGCTCTACCTTTCGGTATCACGTGTTCCGAGACCATGTCTGTACATGCTAGGCTCGTTAAGGCCACCTTAGTATCCGCATGTGCAAAACTGTCTTGCACCCGTTGTATGCACTTGTTGATTCTATCACACCCGATCATCACGAGATGCTTCGAAACGACAAGTCTTGGCAACGGTGCTACTAAGGATGAACACTTTATTATCTTGAGATTTTAGTGAGGGATCATCTTATAATGCTACCGTCGCAATCTAAGCAAAATAAGATGCATAAAAGGATTAACATCACATGCAGTTCATATGTGATATGATATGGCCCTTTTGTCTTTGCGCCTTTGATCTTCATCTCCAAAGCACGGAAATGATCTCCATCATCTTCGGGCATGATCTCCATCATCGTCGGCGTAGCGTCAAGGTCAATGGCGCCGTCTTCATGATTGTCCTCCATGTAGCAACTATTACAACTACTTTGAAATACTACTCAACATGAAATTTAAAGACAACCATAAGGCTCCTGCCGGTTGCCACAATAATAATGATCATCTCATACATATTCATCATCACATTATGGCCATATCACATCACCAAACCCTGCAAAAACAAGTTAGACGTCTCTAATTTGGTTTGCATATTTTACGTGGTTTAGGGTTTTCGAGAGAGATCTAATCTACCTACGAACATGAACCACAACGTTGATACTAATGTTTTCAATAGAAGAGTAAATTGAATCTTCACTATAGTAGGAGAGACAGACACCCGCAAAGCCTCTTATGCAATACAAGTTGCATGTCGAACGAGGAACAAGTCTCATGAACGCGGTCATGTAAAGTTAGTCCGAGCCGCTTCATCCCACTATGCCACAAAGATGCAAAGTACTAAAACTAAAGATAACAAGAGCATCAACGCCCACAAAACCATTGTGTTCTACTCGTGCAACCATCTATGCATAGACACGGCTCTGATACCACTGTAGGATAACGTTGCATAGAAAACAAAAAATTTCCTACCGCGAACACGCAATCCAAGCCAAGATGCAATCTAGAAGACGGTAGCAACGAGGGGTTTATCGAGTCTCACCCTTGAAGAGATTCCAAAGCCTACAAGAGGAGGCTCTTGTTGCTGCGGTAGACGTTCACTTGCCGCTTGCAAAAGCGCGTAGAAGATCTTGATCACGATCGGTTCCGGCGCCACGAACGGGCAGCACCTCCGTACTCGGTCACACGTTCGGTTGTTGATGAAGACGACGTCCACCTCCCCGTTCCAGCGGGCAGCGGAAGTAGTAGCTCCTCTTGAATCCGACAGCACGACGGCGTGGTGTCGGTGGTGGTGGAGAAGTCCGGCGGAGCTTCGCTAAGCGTGCGGGAAGTGGAGGAGCGGGGCGGCTAGGGTTTGGGGAGAGGGGGGCGCCGGCCACTATGGGGTGCGGCCACCTTGGTGGTGTTTGAGGTGGCCGGCCCCCTCCCCCTTGGCCCTCATTATATAGGTGGAACCCCAAGAGTTGGTCTCCAAGTCTTCGAATAAGACTCGAACCAAAAACCTTCCATATGGAGGGGAAACCTAGCCAAGCTAGGACTCCCACTAGAGGTGGGAGTTCCACCTCCCATATGGGGGGGTGGCCGGCCCCCTAAGGGGGAGTCCACTTGGGACTCCTCCCCCACTAGGGTTGGCCGGCCATGGAGGTGGAGTCCCATGTGGACTCCACCTTCCTTGGTGGTTTCTTCCGGACTTTTCTAGAACCTTCTAGAACCTTCCATAGAACCTTCCGCGACATTTTAATTCACATAAAATGACATCCTATATATGAATCTTATTCTCCGGACCATTCCGGAACTCCTCGTGATGTCCGGGATCTCATCCGGGACTCCGAACAAATATTCGAACTCCATTCCATATTCAAGTTCTACCATTTTAACATCCAACTTTAAGTGTGTCACCCTACGGTTCGTGAACTATGCGGACATGGTTGAGTACTCACTCCGACCAATAACCAATAGCGGGATCTGGAGATCCATAATGGCTCCCACATATTCAACGATGACTTTAGTGATCGAATGAACCATTCACATACAATACCAATTCCCTTTATCACGCGATATTTTACTTGTCCGAGGTTTGATCTTCGGTATCACTCTATACCTTGTTCAACCTCGTCTCCTGACAAGTACTCTTTACTCGTACCGTGGTATGTGGTCTCTTATGAACTCATTCATATGCTTGCAAGGCATTAGACGACATTCCACCGAGAGGGCCCAGAGTATATCTATCCGTTATCGGGATGGACAAATCCCACTATTGATCCATATGCCTCAACTCATACTTTCCGGATACTTAATCCCACCTTTATAGCCACCCATTTACGCAGTGGTGTTTGGTGTAATCAAAGTACCTTTCCGGTATAAGTGATTTACATGATCTCATGGTCATAAGGACTAGGTAACTATGTATCGAAAGCTTATAGCAAATAACTTAATGACGAGATCTTATGCTACGCTTAATTGGGTGTGTCCATTACATCATTCATACAATGACATAACCTTGTTATTAATAACATCCAATGTTCATGATTATGAAACTAATCATCCATTAATCAACAAGCTAGTTTAAGAGGCATACTAGGGACTTCTTGTTGTCTACATATCACACATGTACTAATGTTTCGGTTAATACAATTATAGCATGATATATAAACATTTATCATAAACATAAAGATATAAATAATAACCACTTTATTATTGCCTCTAGGGCATATCTCCTTCAGTCTCCCACTTGCACTAGAGTCAATAATCTAGATTACATTGTAATATACCTAACACCCATGGCATTCTGGTGTTGGTCATGCTTTGCCCTAGGGAGAGCTTTAGTCAACGGATCTGCTACATTCAGATCAGTATGTACTTTGCAAATCTTTACTTCTCCATCTTCGATGTACTCGCGAATCGAGTGGTAACGCAGCTTGATATGCTTCAGCCTCTTGTGTGACCTTGGCTCTTGTGCATTGGCGATGGCACCCATGTTATCACAGTAAATGATTAATGGGTCCAATGCACTAGGAACCACACCGAGCTCTACAATGAACCTCTTCATCCATACCGCTTCTGATGAAGCCTCTGAAGCCGCTATGTACTCTGATTCTGTTGAAGACTTTGCCACCGTGCACTGCTTCGAGCTTGCCCAGCCATCGCAGCACCATTCAATATAAACACGTACCCAGATTGTGACTTAGAGTCATCAGGATCAGTGTTCCAACTTGCATCGGTGTAACCACTTACAACGAGCTCTTGGTCACCTCCATAACAAAGAAACATATCCTTAGTTCTTTTCAAGTACTTCAGGATATTCTTGACCGCTGTCCAGTGTTCCATTCCTGGATCACTTTGATATCTGCTAGTCAAACTAACAGCATGTGCTATATCCGGTCTAGTACATAGCATGGCATACATGATAGATCCTACTGCCGAGGCATAGGGGATTTTACTCATCCTTTCTCTTTCTTCTGCCGTAGCCGGTCCTTGAGTCTTACTCAAAACTTTGCCTGGTAACATAGGTAAGAACCCTTTCTTACTTTCGTCCATTCTAAACTTCTTTAGAATCTTGTCCAGATATGTACTCTGTGATAGCCCTATTAGGCGTCTTGATCTATCTCTATAAATCTTGATGCCTAATATATACGATGCTTCACCAAGGTCTTTCATTGAAAAACTATTATTCAAATAACCTTTAACACTGCTTAATAGTTCTATATCATTCCCGATCAACAATATGTCATCTACATATAATATCAGGAATGCTACAGAGCTCCCACTCACTTTCTTGTAAATACAGGCCTCTCCATGACACTGTATAAACCCGAAGTCTTTGATCACCTTATCAAAGCGTCGGTTCCAACTTCTTGATGCTTGCTTCAGTCCATAGATTGAACGCTGAAGTTTGCATACTTTGTCAGCATTTTTAGGATCGACAAAACCTTTGGGTTGTACCATATACAACTCTTCCTCAATGTCTCCATTAAGGAACGCCGTTTTGACATCCATCTGCCAAATCTCATAATCGAAAAATGCAGCTATTGCTAACAAAATCCTCACAGATTTTAGCTTCGCTACAGGTGAGAAAGTCTCATCGTAGTCAACTCCTTGAATTTGTCGGAAACCCTTTGCGACAAGTCGAGCTTTGTAGACAGTAATATTACCATCTGCATCTGTTTTTCTCTTGAATATCCATTTATTCTCGACAGCCTTTCGGCTATCAGGTAAGTCTACCAAAGTCCATACTTTGTTATCATACATGGATCCCATTTCGGATTTCATGGCTTCTTGCCATTTGTTGGAATCTGGGCTCATCATCGCGTCTTCATACGTCGCAGGGTCCTCATCATTGTTATCCACAATCATGACATTTAGACAAGGATCATACCAATCAGGAGTGGTACGTTCCCTTGTCGATCTGCGAGGTTCAGTAGTTTCCTCGTTCGAAGTTTCATGATCATTATCATTAGCTTCCTCTATTGCCGGTGTAGGCGGTACAGGTACAACTTCCGGTACTGTGCTACTCTGATCAACGAGTATAGATTCATCAATCTCATCGATTTCTACTTTTCTTCCAGTCACTTCTTTAGTGAGAAATTCTTTCTCAAGAAAGGTTCCGTTCTTAGCAACAAAGATTTTGCCTTCGGATTTGTGATAGAAAGTATACCCTATAGTTTCCTTAGGGTATCCTATGAAGACGCATTTCTCCGCTTTGGGTTCTAGCTTGTCCGGTTGTAACTTCTTTACATAGGCTTCGCAACCCCAAACTTTCAGGAACGACAGCTTAGGTTTCTTATTAAACCATAATTCATACGGTGTCGTTTCTACGGATTTTGATGGTGCTCTATTTAAAGTGAATGCGGCTGTCTCTAATGCATAACTCCAAAATGATAACGGCAAATCAGTAAGAGACATCATAGAACGAACCATATCTAAGAGAGTTCGATTACGACGTTCGGACACACCGTTACGTTGAGGTGTTCCCGGCGGTGTCAATTGTGAAAGTATTCCGTATTTCTTTAAATGCATGCCAAACTCATAACTCAGATATTCACCTCCATGATCAGATCGTAGAAATTTGATCTTCTTGTTACGTTGATTTTCTACTTCACTTTGGAATTCCTTAAACTTCTCGAAAGTTTTGGATTTATGTTTCATGAAATAGATATACCCATATCTACTCAGATCATCTGTGAAGGTTAGAACATAACGATAACCACCGCGCGATGCTACGCTCATTGGTCCACACACATCGGTATGTATGATTTCCAATAAGTCAGTAGCTCGCTCCATCATACCAGAAAATGGAGTCTTTGTCATTTTTCCCATTAGACATGCTTCGCATCTATCAAGTGACTCAAAGTCAAGTGATTCAAGTAATCCATCAGTATGGAGTTTCTTCATACATTTCACTCCAATATGACCAAGACGACAGTGCCACATATAAGTAGAATTATCATTCAATTTAATTCGCTTAGCATCAATGTTATGTATATGCGTATCACTACTATCGAGATCTAACAGAAATAAGCCATTCTTTTATGGTGCTCGACCATAAAAGATATTATTCATAAAAATAGAACAACCATTATTCTCAGACTTGAATGAATAACCGTCTTGCATTAAACAAGATCCAGATATAATGTTCATGCTCAACGCGGGTACAAAATAACAATTATTCAGGCTTAAAACTAATCCCGAAGGTCGATGTAGAGGAAGTGTGCCGACAGCGATCACATCGACTTTGGATCCATTTCCAACGCGCATCGTCACTTCATCTTTCAGTAGTCTTCGTTTATTCTTTAGTTCCTGTTTCGAGTTACAAATATGAGCAACTGAACCAGTATCAAATACCCAGGTACTAGAACGAGAACTAGTGAGATAAACATCTATAACATGTATATCAGATATACCTTCTTTCTTCTTCTTGACAAGGCCGCTCTTCAGATCAGCCAGATACTTGGAGCAATTACGCTTCCAGTGTCCCTTCTCCTTGCAGTAATAGCACTCAGCATCAGGCTTAGGGCCGTTCTTAGGTTTCACAGGAGGCGTGGCAGCTTTCTTGCCACCCTTCTTGAATTTTCCCTTAGACTTGCCCTGTTTCTTGAAACTGGTGGTCTTGTTGACCATCAACACTTGGTGCTCTTTCTTGATCTCAATCTCAGCAGCTTTTAGCATGCCAAAGAGTTCAGGTAACTCCTTGTTCATGTTCTGCATATTGTAGTTCATCACAAAGTTCTTGTAACTTGGTGGCAGTGATTGAAGGACACGATTAATCCCCAGTCTGTTAGGAATCACTATTCCTAAGTCACTGAGTTTCTTCGCATGCCCGGTCATGGCGAGCATGTGCTCACTAACGGAGCTGCCTTCTTCCATCATGCAGCTGAAGAATTGTTTCGATGCTTCATAGCATTCCACGGCCACATGAGTCTCAAAAATAGCTTTCAGCTCTTTCATCAACTCATGAGGATCGTGGTGCTCAAAATGTTTTTGAAGATCGGATTCCAGACTGCATAGGATGGCACACTGAACTTGAGAGTACCGTATTTTCCGAGTCTCGTAAACAGCTTTTACTTCATCGGTTTCAGTTTCTGCAGGAGGGTCACCTAGCGGTGCATCAAGCACATATTGCAGATTTCCGCCAGAGAGGAAGATCCTCACATGACGGAACCAGTCGGTGAAGTTGCTATCGTTACTCTTAAGTTTTTCTTTCTCTAGGAACTGGTTAAAATTGATTGGGGACACCATCTCTACAACATATATTTGCAAAAGTTTAGACTAAGTTTATGACAAATTGAGTTCAAATTTTAATTCAACATAATTAAAAATCTAGGTGAACTCCCACTCAAAACAATATCCCTCGCATTGTCTTAGTGATCACACGAACCAAATCCACCGCACCTATGTCCGATCATCACGAGACAAGGTGTGATTTCAATGGCGAACACTCAAAGTGTTCATCATATCAACCATATGATTCATGCTCTACCTTTCGGTATCACGTGTTCCGAGACCATGTCTGTACATGCTAGGCTCGTTAAGGCCACCTTAGTATCCGCATGTGCAAAACTGTCTTGCACCCGTTGTATGCACTTGTTGATTCTATCACACCCGATCATCACGAGATGCTTCGAAACGACAAGTCTTGGCAACGGTGCTACTAAGGATGAACACTTTATTATCTTGAGATTTTAGTGAGGGATCATCTTATAATGCTACCGTCGCAATCTAAGCAAAATAAGATGCATAAAAGGATTAACATCACATGCAGTTCATATGTGATATGATATGGCCCTTTTGTCTTTGCGCCTTTGATCTTCATCTCCAAAGCACGGAAATGATCTCCATCATCTTCGGGCATGATCTCCATCATCGTCGGCGTAGCGTCAAGGTCAATGGCGCCGTCTTCATGATTGTCCTCCATGTAGCAACTATTACAACTACTTTGAAATACTACTCAACATGAAATTTAAAGACAACCATAAGGCTCCTGCCGGTTGCCACAATACAATAATGATCATCTCATACATATTCATCATCACATTATGGCCATATAACATCACCAAACCCTGCAAAAACAAGTTAGACGTCTCTAATTTGGTTTGTATATTTTACGTGGTTTAGGGTTTTCGAGAGAGATCTAATCTACCTATGAACATGAACCACAACGTTGATACTAATGTTTTCAATAGAAGAGTAAATTGAATCTTCACTATAGTAGGAGAGACAGACACCTGCAAAGCCTCTTATGCAATACAAGTTGCATGTCGAACGAGGAACAAGTCTCATGAACGCGGTCATGTAAAGTTAGTCCGAGCCGCTTCATCCCACTATGCCACAAAGATGCAAAGTACTCAAACTAAAGATAACAAGAGCATCAACGCCCACAAAACCATTGTGTTCTACTCGTGCAACCATCTATGCATAGACACGGCTCTGATACCACTGTAGGATAACGTTGCATAGAAAACAAAAATTTTCCTACCGCGAACACGCAATCCAAGCCAAGATGCAATCTAGAAGACGGTAGCAACGAGGGGTTTATCGAGTCTCACCCTTGAAGAGATTCCAAAGCCTACAAGAGGAGGCTCTTGTTGCTGCGGTAGACGTTCACTTGCCGCTTGCAAAAGCGCGTAGAAGATCTTGATCACGATCGGTTCCGGCGCCACGAACGGGCAGCACCTCCGTACTCGGTCACACGTTCGGTTGTTGATGAAGACGACGTCCACCTCCCCGTTCCAGCGGGCAGCGGAAGTAGTAGCTCCTCTTGAATCCGACAGCACGACGGCATGGTGTCGGTGGTGGTGGAGAAGTCCGGCGGAGCTTCGCTAAGCGTGCGGGAAGTGGAGGAGCGGGGCGGCTAGGGTTTGGGGAGAGGGGGGCGCCGGCCACTATGGGGTGCGGCCACCTTGGTGGTGTTTGAGGTGGCCGGCCCCCTCCCCCTTGGCCCTCATTATATAGGTGGAACCCCAAGAGTTGGTCTCCAAGTCTTCGAATAAGACCCGAACCAAAAACCTTCCATATGGAGGGGAAACCTAGCCAAGCTAGGACTCCCACTAGAGGTGGGAGTTCCACCTCCCATATGGGGGGTGGCCGGCCCCCTAAGGGGGAGTCCACTTGGGACTCCTCCCCCACTAGGGTTGGCCGGCCATGGAGGTGGAGTCCCATGTGGACTCCACCTTCCTTGGTGGTTTCTTCCAGACTTTTCTAGAACCTTCTAGAACCTTCCATAGAACCTTCCGCGACATTTTAATTCACATAAAATGACATCCTATATATGAATCTTATTCTCCGGACCATTCCGGAACTCCTCGTGATGTCCAGGATCTCATCCGGGACTCCGAACAAATATTCGAACTCCATTCCATATTCAAGTTCTACCATTTTAACATCCAACTTTAAGTGTGTCACCCTACGGTTCGTGAACTATGCGGACATGGTTGAGTACTCACTCCGACCAATAACCAATAGCGGGATCTGGAGATCCATAATGGCTCCCACATATTCAACGATGACTTTAGTGATCGAATGAACCATTCACATACAATACCAATTCCCTTTGTCACGCGATATTTTACTTGTCCGAGGTTTGATCTTCGGTATCACTCTATACCTTGTTCAACCTCGTCTCCTGACAAGTACTCTTTACTCGTACCGTGGTATGTGGTCTCTTATGAACTCATTCATATGCTTGCAAGACATTAGACGACATTCCACCGAGAGGGCCCAGAGTATATCTATCCGTTATCGGGATGGACAAATCCCACTGTTGATCCATATGCCTAAACTCATACTTTCCGGATACTTAATCCCACCTTTATAGCCACCCATTTACGCAGTGGTGTTTGGTGTAATCAAAGTACCTTTCCGGTATAAGTGATTTACATGATCTCATGGTCATAAGGACTAGGTAACTATGTATCGAAAGCTTATAGCAAATAACTTAATGACGAGATCTTATGCTACGCTTAATTGGGTGTGTCCATTACATCATTCATACAATGACATAACCTTGTTATTAATAACATCCAATGTTCATGATTATGAAACTAATCATCCGTTAATCAACAAGCTAGTTTAAGAGGCATACTAGGGACTTCTTGTTGTCTACATATCACACATGTACTAATGTTTCGGTTAATACAATTAAAGCATGATATATAAACATTTATCATAAACATAAAGATATAAATAATAACCACTTTATTATTGCCTCTAAGGCATATCTCCTTCAGAACCTGCACAACACAACCAAAATACTTTGCCCCAACGTGACAGTGAGGTTGTCAATCTCACCGGCTTGCTGTAACAAAGGATTAGATGTATAGTGTGGATGATGATGTTTGCAGAGAACAGTAAGAACAAGTATTGCAGTAGATTGTATTCGATGTAAAGAATGGACCGGGGTCCACAGGTCACTAGTGGTGTCTCTCCGATAAGAAATAGCATGTTGGGGGAACAAATTACAGTTGGGCAATTGACAAATAAAGATGGCATGACAATGCACATACATGTTATGATGAGTAGTGTGAGATTTAATTGGGCATTACGACAAAGTACATAGACCGCTATCCAGCATGCATCTATGCCTAAAAAGTCCACCTTCAGGTTGGCATCCGCACCCCTTCCAGTATTAAGTTGCAAACAACAGACAATTGCATTAAGTATGGTGCGTAATGTAATCAACACAAATATCCTTAGACACAGCATTGATGTTTTATCCCTAGTGGCAACAACACATCCACAACCTTAGAACTTTCTGTCACTGTCCCAGATTTAATGGAGGCATGAACCCACTATCGAGCATAAATACTCCCTCTTGGAGTTACAAGTAACGACTTGGCCAGAGCCTCTACTAGCAACGGAGAGCATGCAAGATCATAAACAACACATAGATGATAGATTGATAATCAACATAACATAATATTCCATATTCATCGGATCCCAACAAACGCAACATGTAGCATTACAAATAGATGATCTTGATCATGTTAGGCAGCTCACAAGATCCGACAATGATAGCACAATGAGGAGAAGACAACCATCTAGCTACTGCTATGGACCCATAGTCCAGGGGTGAACTACTCACACATCAATCCGGAGGCGATCATGGCGATGAAGAGTCCTCCGGGAGATGATTCCCCTCTCCGGCAGGGTGCCGGAGGCGATCTCCTGAATCCCCCGAGATGGGATTGGCGGCGGCGGCGTCTCTGGAAGGTTTTCCGTATCGTGGCTCTTGGTACTGGGGTTTTCTCGACCAAGACTTTTTATAGGCAGAAGGGTAGGTTTAGGGGCGTCACGAGGGGCCCACACAACAGGGCGGCGCGGGCCCCTCCTTGGCCGCGCCGCCTTAGTGTGGCGCCACCTCGTGGCCCCACTTCGTATCTCCTTCGGTCTTCTGGAAGCTTCGTGGAAAAATAAGACCCTGGGCGTTGATTTTGTCCAATTCCGAGAATATTTCCTTTGTAGGATTTCTGAAACAAAAAACAACAGAAAACAGCAACTGGCTCTTCGGCATCTTGTTAATAGGTTAGTGCCGGAAAATGCATAAATATGACATAAAGTATGTATAAAACATGTGAGTATCATCATAAAATTAGCATGGAACATAAGAAATTATAGATACGTTGGAGACGTATCAGGGGTGTATCGTAGTACTTTCGATAAATAAGAGTGTCGAACCCAACGAGGAGCAGAAGGTGTTGACAAGCAGTTTCGATGAAGGATTCACTGTAAATGCTCACAAACAAGTATTCAGGGGGTTTTGATATAGCATATAAATAAAGTACGAGTAAGTAAAATGCGAGAGAAATAATTGCAGCAAGTGGCCCAATCCTTTTTAGCACAAAGGACAAACCGGTTGTTTACTTATGATGACCAAACGTTCTTGAGGACACACGAGAATTTAGTCTAGTGCTTTCGCTTCATATAGCTGATTAATCTTCATTGTTTTGATAAGTGTTGTGTGGGTGGACCTATGCTAATGCACCGCCCTTCCTAGGACTAATACATACTTGTGATTATACCCCTTGCAAGCATCCGCAAATACAAGAAAGTAATTAAGATAAATCTAACCACAACCTTAAACTCGGAGATCATGCTATCCCTCCTGCATCGATATACCAACGGGGGTTCAGGTTGCTGTCACTCCGGCAACCCCACAATTAGCAAACGAATACAAGATGTATTCCCCTAGGCCCATAAAGGTGAAGTATCATGTAGTCGACGTTCACATGACACCACTAGAAGAATAACACCACAACTTAAATATCAAACCATTGAATATTACTCAACATAATTCACTACTAACATTTAGACTTCACCCATGTCCTCAAGAACTAAACGAACTACTCACGAGAAATCATATGGAACATGATCAGAGGTGATATGATGATGAATAACAATCTGAACATAAACCTTGGTTCAATGGTTTCACTCAATAGCATCAATAACAAGTAGTAATCAATACCGGGAGAGTTTCCCCTATCAAACAATCAAGATTCAACCCTAGATGTTACAGCAGTGATGAGGTGCAGCGGTGGAGATGGCGGTGATGATGATGGAGATGATGGTGATGATGATACCA